>NC_053026.1:398601064-398760704 GCF_003073215.2 Triticum urartu | reverse complement strand
TTAAATAAACAATCATGCATATAAGAGCCACTAAGCATTTTCAATATAGTCTTCTCGACCCCCAAAGAAAGGAAAAGAAAAATAAAAACTATTTACACGGGAAAGCTCCCAACAAGCAAAAGAAGGACGGGAAATATTTTTGGGTTTTCTTTTTAATTCTACTACAAGCATGGAAAGTAGACTAACTAATTTTTTTCTTTTTTTCTTAAGGTTTATCAAACACACAAGAAGAAAGCTAGAAAAATAAATTTAAACTAACATAGATATTACAATGAAAGAGTATGAGCACCGACATCTAGCAATGAGTGTGTGTGAACATGAATGTAATGTCGGTGGGAAATACGTACTCCCCCAAGCTTAGGCTTTTGGCCTAAGTTGGTCTATTGCCAGGGATAACCTGGCTGATATCCGTAGGTGAAGCTGGGGTCATACTACGATGCAGCGGCTACCGCCTGCTGAGCAGCAGCACGGCGTCGGGCTGCTTCCACTCCCCTCTCGTACTCATCTGCCTCCTCTCTGGTAATAATATATCTTCCTCTCGCCTGAAAATCAAAGAAGGTAGGAGCAGGAAGAGCAACACGGACCACACGCTGTCTGTCAAAGATTAGTCCATACTGGTAAGGTGGTCCAGTCCTCTCAATGAACTGGTGGGAAAACATAGGATCAAGATCTAAATAAGAAGTGGGCAACTCCACATCACCCTCATGAATGTCTACATCAAGAAAATTAGCTAAGCAGGTTGCATAAATTCCTCCAAAGAAATCTCCGTTATGTCTATTAAGATGCAACCTACGAGCTACAATGGCTCCCATATGATAAGCTTGGTCCCCTAACACAGCACTTCTGAGAATGCTGAGATTAGGGGCACACATGTGAAATGCTTCATCCTTAGCAGTTATACATCTACAAATGAAGAGAGCAAAATAATGTATAGCAGGAAAGTGAATGCTCCCTATAGTGGCCTGTGCTATATCTCTAGATTCCCCCACAGTTATTCTAGCAAGAAAATCTCTATATTCAGATTTAGGGGGATCCCTGATACTACCCCAAGATGGAAGTTTGCATGCACGAGTGAAATCCTCTAAGTCCATGGTATAAGACTTGTCATAAAGGTCAAACATGACTGAAGGAGAATTACGTGAAGATGAATAATCAAACCTCCCCACAAATGAACTTCTGAGATAACGATATTGGGGGCATTTATCAGCTTCAAAGTCCTCCAGACCGGCATTACGCACACATGCGTAAAATTCTTCTTTAATTCCCACTTGATTCATAAAATTTTCCGAAGGCCATTCACAGGGCCTCACGAGAGTGTCTCTTGGTGGTTCCTCGTCACCATCACGCATTGCAAGTCTGGGACCTTGCTTCCTTGAAGAACCACCTTGGAACATCCTCCTAAGCATATTGTTTTCTCTGAAAATAATTCTGAAATTTTTAGTAACTTCAAACAAAAGTGAACCAACTTCAATAAGATTAATAGCAACTACTCATACAAGTGCCTAGAGCATATATCAAGCATTAGAACTACTTGGAACCATATATATTTGACATGCAAGCTCAAGAACATGGTCACCTATGCAGCACAAATTTGCAATGAATAAAGCACTAGAACAAAAACTAATTAGACCAATGGAGGAGTCACATACCAAGGAACAATCTCCCCAAGCAGTTTTGCGAGAGGTGCTTTGAGCAAGGAGATTGAAAATCGCAGCAAAAGTTGCTGGAACACGAGCTTGAGTTGGTTTTTCGGGTTTGTGCGAGACAGAGGAAGAAGATGGGTGCAGGAATAAGTGGAGGAGGGCCACCGTGGGCCCACGAGGCAGGGGGCGCGCCCAGGGGGGTAGGGCGCGCCCTCCACCCTCATGACCAGGTGGCAGCTCCCCCCGCGGTAATTTTTGCACTAAAAATCCTTAAATATTCCCGAAAAATCATATTAAATTGGCATGGCATTCTGAGGACTTTTATTTTCGGGATATTTTTATATTGCATGGATAAGTCAGGAAACAGACAGAAAAATACTATTTTACTTTATTTCTACAAAAGAACAGAAAATATAAAGAGGGTACAGAAGGTTGTGCTTCTAGTTTCATCCATCTCATGCTCATCAAAAAGAATGCACTAACAAGGTTGATCAAGTCTTGTTAACAAACTCATTCCGATAATCATGGAACCGGAGAAATTTCGAATAACACTATGTTACCTCAACGGGGATATGGACATCCCCAACAATAAGTATATCATATTTCTTTTTGACAGTAGGAAGAGGAAATTCAAAACCTCCAAATATAATCGATGGAATTTTTCCAATAGAGTTGACACTATAAACTTGAGGTTGTTTCCTCGGAAAGTGCACCGTATGCTCATTACCATTAACATGAAAAGTGACATTGCCTTTGTTGCAATCAATAACAGCCCCTGCAGTATTAAGGAAAGGTCTTCCAAGAATAATAGACATACTATCATCCTCGGGAATATCAAGAATAACAAAGTCCGTTAAAATAGTAACGTTTGCAACCACAACAGGTACATCTTCACAAATACCGATAGGTATAGCAGTTGATTTATCAGCCATTTGCAAAGATATTTCAGTAGGTGTCAACTTATTCAAGTCAAGTCTACGATATAAAGAGAGAGGCATAACACTAACACCTACTCCAAGATCACATAAAGCAGTTTTAACATAATTTCTTTTAATGTAGCATGGTATAGTAGGTACTCCTGGATCTCCAAGTTTCTTTGGTATACCACCCTTAAAAGTGTATCTAGCAAGCATGGTGGAAATTTCAGCCTCCGGTATCTTTCTTTTATTAGTAATGATATCCTTCATATACTTAGCATAAGGATTTGTTTTGAGCACATCAGTCAATCGCATACGCAAAAAGATAGGTCTAATCATTTCAGCAAAGCGCTCAAAATCCTCATCATCCTTTTTCTTGGATGGTTTCGGAGGAAAAGGCATGGGTTTCTGAACCCATGGTTCTCTTTCTTTACCATGTTTCCTAGCAACGAAGTCTCTTTTATCATAACGTTGATTCTTTGATTGTGGGTTATCAAGATCAACAGCAGGTTCAACTTCTACATCATTATCATTACTAGGTTGAGCATCATCATGAACATCATCATTAACATTTTCACTAGGTTCATGTTCATTACCAGATTGTGTTTCAGCATCAGACATAGAGATATCATTTGGATTATCAGGTGGTTCAGCAATAGGTTCACTAGAAGTTTGCACAGTTCTATCATTTTTCTTTTTCTTCCTTTTAGAAGAACTAGGTGCATCAATATTATTTCTTTGAGAATCTTGCTCGATTCTCTTAGGGTGGCCTTCAGGATACAAAGGTTCCTGAGTCATTCTACCAGTTCTAGTAGCCACTCTAACAGCATAATCATTTTTCTTACTATTCATTTCATCAAGCATTTCTTTCTGAGCTTTAAGTACTTGTTCTACTTGAGTGATAACCATAGAAGCATGTTTGCTAACAAGTTTAAGTTCACCTCTAATATTATCCATATAATCACTCAAGCGTTTAATCATAAAGGTATTCTGCTTTAATTCTCTACCAAAATAAGCATTAAAGTCATCTTGCTTAAACATAAAGTCATCAAACTCATCCAAGCACTGACTAGCAATTTTAGTAGGAGGGACTTCAACTTTATCATATCTATAGAGAGAATTTACCTTTACTACCTGTGTCGGGATATCGGGAGGTTCTTCAGTAAATAAGTAATTGAGATCATATACTTCTTCAACAGGCGGTAAATTAAGACCATGTATTTCTTCAATAGGAGGTAAATTCTTAACATCTTCAGCTTTAATACCTTTTTCTTTCATAGATTTCTTTGCCTCTTGCATATCTTCGGGACTGAGAAATAGAACACCTCTCTTCTCCGGAGTTGGTTTAGGAATAGGCTCAGTAATTGGCTTAGGAGTTGGCTCGGGAGGTGGCTCAGGAGGTGCCCAATTATTTTCATTTGCCAACATATTATTCAATAAAATTTCAGCGTCATCAGGTGTTCTTTCCCTGAAAAGAGAACCAGCACAACTATCCAGGTAATCTCTGGAAGCATCAGTTAGTCCATTATAAAAGATATCAAATATTTCAGGTTTCTTAAGAGGATGATCAGGTAAAGCATTAAGTAACTTGAGAAGCCTCCCCCAAGCTTGTGGGAGACTCTCTTCTTTAATTTGCACAAAATTGTATATTTCCCTCAAAGCAGCTTGTTTCTTATGAGCAGGGAAATATTTAGCAGAGAAGTAATAAATCATATCCTGGGGACTTTGCACACAGGCAGGATCAAGAGAATTAATCCATTTCTTAGCATCACCCTTTAATGAGAACGTAAATATTTTGAGTATATAAAAGTGGCGCGATCTCAGATTATTAGTAAACAGGGCAGCTATTTCATCTAACTTACGAAGATGTGCCACAACAGTTTCAGATTCATAGCCATAAAAAGGACCAGATTCAACCAAAGTAATTATATCTGGATCAACAGTAATATCATAATAATCCTGATCAGGAACATAGATAGGTGAAGTAGCAAAAGCAGGGTCGGGTCTCATCCTACCTCTAAAAGATTCCTTACTCCACTTAATTAGTAACCTCTTACGTTCAGGTTTATCCGGACAAGCAAGAATAGCTTCATAAGATTCATTATTAAAAAGATAACCCTCAGGAATAACAGGCATAGGTTCATCATCACTAACATCATCGTGTTCAGGTTCACTAATTTCTCTTTCTCTAGACTTAGAAATTTGCTCATCTAGAAATTCACCAAGTGGCACAATAGTATCAAGCATAGAAGTAGTTTCATCATAAGTATCATGGATAGCAGAAGTGGCATCATCAATAACATGCGACATATCAGAATTCATAGCAGTAGTAGGTTTAGGTGTCGCTAGCTTACTCATAACACAAGGTGAATCAAGTGCAGAGCTAGATGGCAGTTCCTTACCTCCCCTCGTAGTTGAGGGATAAATTTTTGTCTTAGCGTCTTTCAAGTTCTTCATAGTGTCCAGCAGATATAAATCCCAAGTGACTCAAAGAATAGAGCTATGCTCCCCGGCAACGGCGCCAGAAAAGAGCTTGATGTCTACTACACAACCTTCTTCTTTTAGACGTTGTTGGGCCTCCAAGTGCAGAGGTTTGTAGGACAGTAGCAAATTTCCCTCAAGTGGATGACCTAAGGTTTATCAATCCGTAGGAGGCGTAGGATGAAAATGGTCTCTCTCAAGCAACCCTTCAACCAAATAACAAAGAGTCTCTTGTGTCCCCAACACACCCAATACAATGGTAAATTGTATAGGTGCACTAGTTCGGCGAAGAGATGGTGATACAAGTGGTATATGGATAGTAGATATGAGTATTTGTAATCTGAAATAATAAAAACAGCAAGGTAGCAAGTGATAAAAGTGAGCGTAAATGGTATTGCAATGATAGGAAATAGGGCCTAGGGTTCATACTTTCGCTAGTGTAAGTTCCCTCAACAATACTAACATAATTGGATCACATAACTATCCCTCAACATGCAACAAAGAGTCACTCCAAAGTCACTAATAGCGGAGAACGAACGAAGAGATTATGGTAGGGTATGAAACCACCTCAAAGTTATTCTTTCCAATCAATCCGTTGGGCTATTCCTATAAGTGTCACAAATAGCCCTAGAGTTCGTACTAGAATAACACCTTAAGACACAAATCAACCAAAACCCTAATGTCACCTAGATACTCCAATGTCACCTCAAGTATCCGTGGGTATGATTATACGATATGCATCACACAATCTCAGATTCATCTATTCAACCAACACAAAGGACCTCAAAGAGTGCCCCAAAGTTCTACCGGAGAATCACAACGAAAACGTGTGCCAACCCCTATGCATAGGTTCATGGGCGGAACCCGCAAGTTGGTCACCAAAACATACATCAAGTGTTCTCAAATATTTAAAGACTCAATCCGATAAGGTTACTTCAAAGGGGAAACTCAATTCATTACAAGAGAGAAGAGGGGGGAAGAAACATCATAGGATCCAAATATAATAGCAAAGCTCACGATACATCAAGATCGTATCATCTCAATAACATGAGAGAGAGAGATCAAACACATAGTTGCTGGTACATACCCTCAGCCCCGAGGGAGAACTACTCCCTCCTCGTCATGGAGAGCACCGGGATGATGAAGATGGCCACTGGAGAAGGATTGCCCCCTCCGGTAGGGTGCCGAAATGGGTCTAGATTGGTTTTCAGTGGCTACGGAGGCTTCTGGCGGCGGAACTCCCGATCTATGTTGCGTTCTGGAAGTTTTAGGGTATATGGACTTATATAGGCAGAAGAAGCACGTCAGGGGAGCCACGGGGGCCCCACGAGGCAGGGGGCGCGCCCCCCACCCTCGTGGGCAGCCCGTGTCTCCCCTGACGTGGGGTCCAAGTTCATCAGGTGTGTTTCCTTCCAAAAATAACTTCTCTAGTTGATTTTGTTTCGTTTCGACTCCGTCTGATATTCCTTTTCTTTGAAACACTGAAATAGGCATAAAACAGCAAATCTGGGCTGGGCCTCCGGTTAATAGGTTAGTCCCAAAAGTAATATAAAAGTGGATAATAAAGCCCAATATTGCCCAAAACAGTAGATAATATAGCATGGAGCAATCAAAAATTATAGATACGTTGGAGACGTATCAAGATCAATGCTTTCTTAAGTATTTCAAATGCTTCTACACAATCATCATCAAAGACAAATGGTATATCTTTTTGTAATAAATTAGTCAGAGGCCAAGAAATTTTTGAGAAGTCCTTAATGAACCTCCTATAAAATCTGGCGTGACCAAGGAAACTTCTTATACCTTTGATGTTCTTGGGGCATGACATCTTTTCAATAGCATCAACCTTGGCTTTATCAACTTCAATACCTCTTTCAGAAACTTTATGCCCCAAGACAATACCTTCATTAACCATAAAGTGGCACTTTTCCCAATTCAAGACAAGATTAGTTTCTTCACATCTCTGCAAAACTCGATCAAGGTTGCTCAAGCAATCATCAAAAGAAGATCCATAGACGGAGAAATCGTCCATGAAAACCTCACAAATCCTTTCACAGAAGTCAGAGAATATAGCCATCATGCATCTTTGAAAGGTAGCAGGCGCATTACATAAACCAAAAGGCATACGTCTATAAGCAAAAGTACCAAAAGGGCAAGTAAAAGTAGTCTTTGATTGATCCTTGGCTGACACTAGTATTTGAGAGAAACCAGAATAACCATCTAGAAAGCAAAAATGTGTGTGTTTGGATAATCTTTCTAGCATTTGATCGATAAAAGGTAAGGGGTAATGGTCCTTTTTAGTGGCCTTATATAATTTGCGGAAATCAATTACCATCCTATAACCCATAATAATTCTTTGAGGAATCAATTCATCTTTATCATTAGGAACGACAGTAATACCTCCCTTCTTAGGGACACAATGAACAGGACTTACCCACTGACTATCAGCAACGGGATAAATTATACCTGCCTCAAGGAGCTTTAGTATTTCCTTTCTTACCACTTCTTTCATTTTAGGATTCAGCCGTCGTTGGTGATGACGAACTGGTTTAGCATCTTCTTCCAAATTTATTTTATGTTGACATAGAGTGGGGCTAATGCCCTTAAGATCATCAAGAGTATACCCAATAGCAGCACGGTGCTTCTTCAGAGTTTTCAATAATCTCTCTTCCTCATGCTCTGAAAGGTTAGCACTAATAATAACAAGATATATCTTTTTCTCATCAAGATAAGCATATTTAAGAGTATCAGGCAACGATTTAAGCTCAAACACGGGATCACCCTTGGGTGGAGGAGGATCCCCTAGGATTTCAACATGCAAATTGTGTTTTAGAATAGGTTCCTGTTTAAAGAATACTTCATCTATTTCCCTTCTTTCATTCATAAACATATCATTTTCATGGTCTAGCAAATATTGTTCAAAAGGATCACTAGGAGGTACGGCAATAGAAGCAAGACCAATAATTTCATCCTTACTAGGTAATTCTTCTTCACGGTGTTGTCTACTAAATTTAGAGAAATTAAATTCATGAGACATATCATCTAAACCGATATTAACAACATCCTTTTTGCAATCTATCTTAGCATTAACAGTGTTTAAGAAGGGTCTACCAAATATAATGGGACAAAAGCTATCTTGTGGGGAACCAAGAACAAGAAAATCAGCAGGATATTTAGTTTTCCCACACAATACTTCAACATCTCTAACAATTCCCATTGGTGAAATAGTATCTCTATTGGCAAGTTTAATTGTGACATCAATATCTTCTATCTCAGCAGGTGCAATATCATGCATAATTTGTTTGTATAAGGTGTAAGGTATTGTGCTAGCACTAGCACCCATATCACATAAGCCATGATAACAATGATCTCCTATTTTAACAGAAATAACAGGCATGCCTACCACAGGTCTGTTTTTATCTTTAGCACAAGGTTTAGCAATTCTAGCAGTCTCATCAAGGAAATGAATAACATGCCCATCAATATTATCAGACAAGAGATCTTTAACAATAGCAATATTAGGTTCAACTTTAATTTGCTCAGGAGGTGTATAAGTTTTAATATTGCTTTTACGAACCACAGTTGAAGCTTTAGCATGATCCTTTATCCTGATAGGGAAAGGTGGTTTCTCAACATAAGAAGTAGGAACAATAGGATCATTATAAGTGATAGTCTTTTCTTCAACTTTAATAGGTGCAACTACTTTTACTTCTATGGGAGGATGATATTTAAACCACTTCTCCTTGGGGAGATCGACATAAGTAGCAAAAGATTCATAGAAAGAAGCTACTATTTTAGAGTCAAGTCCATATTTAGTGCTAAATTTATGGAAAACATCGGTATCCATAAAATATTTAACACAATCAAACTTAGGTGTCATACATGACTCCTTACCTTCGTCGAGGTCCCAATCTTCAGAGTTTCATTTAATTCTTTCCAATAAATCCCATTTGAATTCAATAGCCCTCATCATAAAAGAGCTAGCACAAGAAGTATCGAGCATGGTGCGATTGTTATCAGAAAGCCGAGCATAAATTTTTTGAATAATCATTTCTCTTGAGAGCTCATGGTTGGGGCATGAATATAACATTGATTTAAGCCTCCCCAAACTTGAGCGATACTTTCTCCTTCGTGAGGCCAAAAATTATATATATAATTGCGATCATGATGAATAAGATGCATAGGATAAAACTTCTGATGAAATTCCAATTTCAATCGTTTGTAGTTCCATGAACCCGTATCATCACATAGCCTATACCATGTCAATGCATCTTCCTTCAAAGATAAAGGGAAGACTTTCTTCTTAACAACATCTCCGGGTACACCTGCAAGCTTAAATAATCCACAAACTTCATCCACATATATTAGGTGCTCATCAGGATTCTTTGTTCCATCTCCTGCAAAAGGATTAGCTAGCAGTTTTTCTAACATACCCTAAGGAATTTCGAAGCAGACATTTTCATTTTCAGTAGGTTCAGTAGGTTGAGGAGAAACTCTTTGCTCTACTGGTCGGGGTGAAGATACCCCGAAGAAGCCCCTCAGAGGATTACTTTCCATAGTAACAAGTGACAGTAAATTTCAGCACACTATATACATTTTTCCTTACCAAATTCCACCTACCAAAGGTGCTTCACTCCCCGGCAACGGCGCCAGAAAAGAGTCTTGATGACCAAGTATAGGGGATCTATCGTAGTCCTTTCTATAAGTAAGAGTGTCGAACCCAACGAGGAGCAGAAGGAAATGATAAGCGGTTTCCAACAAGGTATTGTAGCGACCTGACCCGAATGGATCAAGTCTACTGTGCTCCAGTGTCATCCCTGGATCGGTATGCTGACACCACACAGTACTCGAAGGATTTATAACAGAGGTAAATCACATGTATAAAGTAGCGTAAATACTATTACCTCAATCCAAATAGCGGAAGCAACAAGGTTGTGGATTCCCATCAACACCAACGGCAAAGTTGCGTGTAGAAATCGTAACCCTAACGTATCACTTACTCGTCGTAAGAAACCTGCAACATAAGACGTTGCAGCCCGAAACGGGTCAGTACATTGAATGTACTGGCAAATTCACACCATAGAGAATGATGAATAAAGGCTATCACTACATGCATATTTGGCTGGTGGAAAAGCTCTATGGTTATAAGGTTTTTGCGTAAAGCCAGTTTTTCCCTACTGCAAAGGAATAAATTTATTTAACTATCATGGTGGTTGTGAAACATTGAGAATGGTTGACAGCATTCTCAATCCCAATTAAAAATAATTAAAACCCAACAACATTAATTAGAAGTAACATGTTGAGATTCACACGATATTCAAGTACTAGATACTCAAGTTGTCCATAACCGGGGACACGGCTAATCATGATTAGTTTGTACACTCTGCAGAGGTTTGCGCACTTTTCCCCACATGACTCGATCGCCTCCGTTTGTTTTCTCGCACTACATGATGTTTGAGAAACGGATGACCGAGACATAGTCTTTCAGAAGCGCTAGCACCTTACATGTGGGGTAGACCGTACCACCTACAACCCCTACATCTGCTAGTCCAGCCCGTAAGAGTTCGCACAACTTAGTCAACTATGCCAGAGCCCATAGTAGCACGTGGCTGCACACGGAAGTTTCTAGCATGAATTATCTTATGATCCCTTTGAGCCTGGGTGGCGGTCCAAAAAACCAGGCAAGTCCTGATAGACATCAGGTGCCTCAATCCACCCAGATGTGTGTTTAAGTTGCCACCTTAGATAAACCATTAAAATTATCAACTCACATCTGTCATGGATATCACTCACCCAATCCACGTCTACTAGCATAGCATGGCATAATAAGCAAACGTAGAAGTAACTCCCAAGGGTTTCATAATAATACAGGTAATAGGTACTACCTCATCTACTTCCCATCCCACAATTTAATTAGATCCTAATCATGCAATGTGTGAAGATTTGATCTAATGCAATAAAACTGGGTTGTAGAAAAAGGTATGATCAAAGTGTGAACTTGCCTGCAATGTTGATGAAGATGATTCGCACTCAAAACTCGTGATAGATCTACTCGTCACACGCCGGTCAATCTATCGTAAGCAAACAATAGTAACCACACAATAAGTACTCATCTAATGCACAGGTAAAACTCGAACGAGAGAACGAACCAGAAGGTTCAACTTAAGAACTCCGGTTGCAAACAAAGAAGGAACCGAACAAAGAAACCGAAAACAAACGGCGGAAGAACAACTCAGTTCTAGCAAGTTGAACTAGGTCAAAATTTTACATTAGAAAAAACCTGTTCAAGTTGATTAAACGGAACGGCGGTTTCGAGACGAAACTCCAGGCGCTTGAATCACCTGATTCTGATAAACGAGCGAGAAGATAAACTAGAACGAAGATCGGATCTGAGATCGCGATCGCGGAATAAATCCGACGAGAAGAAAAAGAAGAACGGTTAAACGAACGGACGTTCGTTAACCGGGAATAATCGGTGATCACGTTCGTTGAGACGAACGGTCCGAAAGAAGAACAAAAACCGATCTACGGTTTCGGAAAAAGAGATCGAAACGAAAAACCGATCTAGAACACCGGAACGGTTTAGCGAAAAAACCCGGAAAGAAACGAATCGGAGAGAAAACGGAACGATCTTCTAGAAGAAAAATCGAACCGGGGAAGAAAAGAGACGCGGCGCGGTACCTCCGGCGAGGTCTCCGGTGAGGGGCTCCGGCGGCGGCGGCGGTGGCATGGGTGAGGGGCGGCGGCGGGTGACGCAGGGCGCGGCGCGGGTGAGAGGCGCGGGGTGAGGCGCGGCTTGGGTGGTGGAGAGAGGGGTTTTGATTTGATGTTTAGAGGGGGGGTTGCTTGGGTATTTATATTGGGGAGGGGAGGGGGTTTCTTGGGGTAGGGGACAAGAAATTGGACTAGGATTAGGAATCCTAGATGAAAAAGAAAAACGGAAAGAGGAAAAAGCTAGCCTAGAGTCCAACTAGGACTCGGCTAAAGAAGCAAGAGGCGAGGCGGCGGCCTCCTGCGCCAGGCGCTAGCGCGCGCGCGGCTGGGGGCGGCGGCTGGCCTGGGCCTTGGCCCAGCAGGCCTGCGGTAAGTTCCTTTTTTTAAAAAAAATAGTTTCCGCGCACAGAAAAACACAGAAAAGAAAATCTAAACGAGCTCCAAAAATTCTACAGTAAATTTTCTCCGACTCCTAAAAATGAGTTGAACAAAATGAACTTTTCTCCGGACCAAAACTGCAATTTTTGAAAACACGCATTTTTCCCTATCCAAATAAAATGCAAATAAAACTCCGGCAAAACCAAAAATTGATCTATTTATTAAATCTTCATTTTTCCTAAATTTGGGAAAGTCATATTATTCCCTCTCTCATATTTTGACGTCGGAAAAATAATTGAAGATGAAATAAATAAATCAAATGATCCTCTTTTTCAAATTCGAGAAAACTCTCAAATATGAAAATAACGAAATCTCCAACTCTCTCCGAAGGTCCTTGAGTTGCGTGAAATTTCTAGGATCGACCAAAATGCAAGAAAATAAGATATGCACGATGATCTCATATATAACATTCCAAATTGAAAATAAATTCAAAAGAGCTTTGAATTTAATTCTTTGAAACTCCCAACTCATATTTCATATAATTTGAAGAAGTCATTTTATCTTCTCTCGTGAAAATCATTGAGTCACATAAAGTTTCAGAATTGGAATATTTTCAAATGAAATTCAAATATTTTTCAAACACCCTTGTCATTTAAATAAATGGAAGAAGTCATGCCATCTTCTCTCTAGGGTTTTGTGTTGAAAAGAATTTGAATTCCTGGAGATCAGAAAGCAAATATGAAAGTTTGGGAAAGTCCTTTTATTCCCTCTCATTTAACTTTCAAAAGTTTTGAATTCACTCACTTTCAGACAATCAATCAAACAATCAATCAAATCTATCTATTTATTATAACATTCCAAAATTTAGAATTTTGGGATGTTACAAACCTACCACCCTTAAAATGAATCTTGTCCTCGAGATTCGGAGAGGCTAGCAAGAAAAGGTTAGGGTTTGGGGGTCTTCTCAAAATCCATCGATCATCACACGGTGTCTGGGGTGCTACCACCCTTAAAAGCATGGTTACTGTTCCATCAAAACTCATATACTCCATCCTTATTCTTGACAGTGTCGGTCTTCTCAGATCCTCGAGAAAATTTCTCCTCTGAGCTCTTCTGGTAACGGCATAACCTTTTCCTCAATTCTTCTGTCCTTTCCTCTTGGTAAGGTTATTCCGAGACTGGGTCTTCTTACCTGACGGGTCTGGCGCCAAGACTAAACAACTATCAATATCTCATGGTGGTCAACAATTTATGGTTTCTCCTGCAGGAAATGGGTCTGGGTGATCCTCACCGTATAACCTACGGTTGGCAAAAGCTGCCTTGTACAAGGGGAAAAAAATTCTTATACCATTCTAAAGTTTAAACAAGGTTTAATATCGCCGTCTCTCTACTATAGGTAAGTCACTCAGATTTACCATCCCATATAGCAAGGCGAATAATAAGAGTAAGTCGGTATGGTGATCAATCCATCCCGCACCCAAATCATTACCTTGTATACAGTTTAGCGAATCTCGCATTCTAACACTCGGTCATCCTCACAAGCATTGCAGAATTTCTCTTGTCGACGAACCAAGTTCGGATAAATCCATAGATTCTGCAAGCCAAACAACCATCTATCGTTCTTTCACAACTCTCAGGTTTTGCGTTACTCCTATAAGATCGTCTATCGATAAGGGCATATCCTCTTCCAGGGTTTTTCCTTCGGCAAGAGTGTGCTTGCTTCTTGGAAGGTCTTGGGGCCTGTGGGTTATGGCACATCTCATCACTTGTAGTCCTTGAACTCATCATCGGGCAACTGATCATTGTTCCAATTTCCAACTTCCTAGTATTCTTAAATCCATCCAATTGTACTGTCTTCCTTCCTTCTATTGGCACCAATCTAGGACATGTTTACTCAGACTCATCATGGAGTTTTCCATTGATCCATATTTCCAACATCATACCTCCTTTATATCCATTAGTAATTTATTTCTTCATCCTCATGGAATATCCCTCATACCGAGATAAAAACTTATACTTATGAAGTCCATATTCCACTTCGTGGAACATCATTATCCTTTCCGCGGTCAAGCGTCCTTACAGGGGAATATTGGCCATCTCTGCATGGCACTTCTTCAACTGGGAAACGTGAAACACATCTTGAACTCCTGACAGTCCTTCCGGTAACTCAAACTTGTAGGCCACTTCTCTCATATGCTCCAAAACTCGGTATGGTCCTACAAATCTCGGGGCTAACTGTCCCTTAACTCCAAATCGTTTAACTCCTCGCAGAGGGGTCACACGAAGACATGCTCTGTCTTCAATTTCATAGACTACCTCCTTGAGTTTTTGAGTCTACATAACTCTTCTACCTGGACTGAGCTACCTTCAGTCTATCTCAAATCAACTTAACATTCTCTTCTAACTCCTTTGGTCCAAACAACTGTCGGTCTCCAACTTCATCCCACATACTCTTGGAGCATCACACATATCGGGACTAAACTCGTATTCATTTTTGTCCGAAATCCATTACAGGGTACTACCACCCTTAAAATGCATAAATCTTCCATAGACCATATTTCTCTTATTCTCAAAAATGGTCAAAATCCTTCTTCATAGAGTAACAACTCATAAAATCCATATCAGTACCAATGTTGCTAACTTTCTCACCCTCAATTGAATTCAATCTCTCACTTTTCCATTACATGTCTCAACTCAACACCTCAATATAAAAGAAAATGTTCTCACTTCTACTACTCCATTTCTTTGTTGCAAACTCAACTATCTAGCACAAGTTTCCTTCTCCTTGGGGCATTCTCTGGCAAAGTGCCCTGCTCCATTACAACTAAAACATATTACTTCTGACAAGTGTCAAGGTTTCCTTTTTGGGCAACTGTTGAGGTAGTGCCCTGACTCCTTGCACCTGTAACAGGTGACATGACTCAGATCCTTCCTGGAATCCAATCTACTTCTCTTTCTGGACTTTTCCATTCCAATCAGGGCTTCTATTTCCTGTGGGCTATACTCTACTTCCTCAGCCGGGAATTCTACTAGATCCCCATTCATACAATTTTGGGAGATGTGTCCTTCTTCTCCACATGAATAGCATGACTTGGTGCAGGGTTTAATTGGTTCTTCTTTGGGTGTGTCCTCCACATCTTCCTTCATCACAGGTTCTTCTAAACTTTCCATAAGGGCTCCTTTCATTACTTCTTTATTCTACTGGATGGTTCTTTGTACCATGGGGTAAATGTGACACTGAGCAGGATAGTGGGTAGTCCCTTCACACAAGAAACAAGTGATCTGCCTAGTTGGGCATTCTTCAGCTGGGTGACTTCCTTCACAATTAGGGCATTCATCCTTGTGTTCTTTATGGTTGTGTCCGATTTCTCCACAAATCTTGCATGCACAAGGTTTCTTCATGTCCTTTCCATAAGGCTTCAACTTCTGGGACACAAACTGAGACTTTAGCAAAGTCAACTTAAATTCTTTCCAAGTGGTTACTCCTTGCCATCCATTGATGGTTTGGTATATCCTCCACCAAGTAGCAGCACCTCTTTCAAAGCATTGAAGAGCATGCTGGGCCATATCCTGTCCAACTATAGGGTTATTCTCCAAGTGATCCTCCATGTTCTGAATCCATCGGTCCGTCTCCAATTGACTCATCGGTCCAGAAAATACAAGCTCATCTCCATTCATCATCTATTGGGTCCATGGGTTTGGGGTGAGATAAGAGAGATCAAGAGAGAGGGATACACACAATGCACACAAAAGTTTTGAAAAGACAGATTTTATTGTGGCTGTCGGAAAAACAACAAACAAATGACAGCTCACAATCATCGCATCTAACGTAGGTATATAATAGGGGTTTGGTATTCTAAAGGTCAATAAATCTTCAACGTCTCCAAACTCTTCAAGCCTTGTTCAAGCCTCCAATGGCTTCTTCCGTTCATGCTTGTCTTCTCAAGTTCTTTTGCCAGATCATCTCTGTTGACGTGAAATCTCTCGTGACATCCTTTAATATTCTGGAGTTGCATTTCAAACTTCTGGTTTCAACATCCTTGGCATGAACCATGTCCTACTGTCCTTTAGCTCCTGACGAATCTCCGGTATCTCGAGGTTCTGCTCCTCCAGCTTGGCTACTTCAACTTCTGGGTCCTGAGTTCCTCATGAAATACTTCCTTGTCAAAATACTGCTTCTTAAAGGTCCATCTTAACTTCTTGATGTACTACTCCAGATCTTGGTGATACACCGGCTAGGGCTAAAACTTCATCTTAGGATAGGTGCTCCATCAGCCTTCTTCCATCAAATCCATTCTGATGACATGCATCCTTAACTTAGCACGGTGACAATAGCATATGCGGGCGATAACCTCATGGATAGTCGTGGTTGTCATTTCCATGAGCGATATCTCCTGCCTTAGGGTTTCTTTGACAAAACTTCGATTTCTCAACTCTACATGCTACAGTCTTTCTCCAACACACCTTGATCTCGGGTATTGACAACTTCCATAGTCTGCCAAGTTCCATAAGGGTAGCCTTCCTAGGTCATACAAATCTGGGAATTCTTCAGAGCCTTCAAATTCTACTTGTCTTTGGGCTTCAACCGCTGTAGTTTCCATTATCATAATGTATGGTAAAATCCTCTTCATTCCGAATGGTCCTACTTGTCTGATATCCTGTACTTCTTGGAGTGGTCTCATCAGTCGAATCTTCGTGTGGTCAAAAGGGGAAAGGGGTATGGTCTCACAAAAGGGAATTTTTGAATAAGCTCGGAAGAGAAGAGAGGTAAAAGATCTTTTTTGAAAGGGAAAGTTGTAGAGAAAAATCTTTGCTATGGGCTTGCCAGTTTCTAGGGTCACGTCCTACAGTCAACATGTGCTCTGATACCATCTTGTAGCGACCTGACCCGAATGGATCAAGTCTACTGTGCTCCAGTGTCATCCCTGGATCGGTATGCTGACACCACATAGTACTCGAAGGATTTATAACAGAGGTAAATCACATGTATAAAGTAGCGTAAATACTATTACCTCAATCCAAATAGCGGAAGCAACAAGGTTGTGGATTCCCATCAACACCAACGGCAAAGTTGGGTGTAGAAATCGTAACCCTAACGTATCACTTACTCGTCGTAAGAAACCTGCAACATAAGACGTTGCAGCCCGAAACGGGTCAGTACATTGAATGTACTGGCAAATTCACACCATAGAGAATGATGAATAAAGGCTATCACTACATGCATATTTGGCTGGTGGAAAAGCTCTATGGTTATAAGGTTTTTGCGTAAAGCCAGTTTTTCCCTACTGCAAAGGAATAAATTTATTTAACTATCATGGTGGTTGTGAAACATTGAGAATGGTTGACAGCATTCTCAATCCCAATTAAAAATAATTAAAACCCAACAACATTAATTAGAAGTAACATGTTGAGATTCACACGATATTCAAGTACTAGATACTCAAGTTGTCCATAACTGGGGACACGGCTAATCATGATTAGTTTGTACACTCTGCAGAGGTTTGCGCACTTTTCCCCACATGACTCGATCGCCTCTGTTTGTTTTCTCGCACTACATGATGTTTGAGAAACGGATGACCGAGACATAGTCTTTCAGAAGCGCTAGCACCTTACATGTGGGGTAGACCGTACCACCTAGAACCCTTACATCTGCTAGTCCACCCCGTAAGAGTTCGCACAACTTAGTCAACTACGCCAGAGCCCATAGTAGCATGTGGCTGCACACGGAAGTTTCTAGCATGAATTATCTTATGATCCCTTTGAGCCTGGGTGGCGGTCCAAAAAAACAGGCAAGTCCTGATAGACATCAGGTGCCTCAATCCACCCAGATGTGTGTTTAAGTTGCCACCTTAGATAAACCATTAAAATTATCAACTCACATCTATCATGGATATCACTCACCCAATCCACGTCTACTAGCATAGCATGGCATAATAAGCAAACGTAGAAGTAACTCCCAAGGGTTTCATAATAATACAGGTAATAGGTACTACCTCATCTACTTCCCATCCCACAATTTAATTAGATCCTAATCATGCAATGTGTGAAGATTTGATCTAATGCAATAAAACTGGGTTGTAGAAAAAGGTATGATCAAAGTGTGAACTTGCCTGCAATGTTGATGAAGATGATTCGCACTCAAAACTCGTGATAGATCTACTCGTCACACTCCGGTCAATCTATCGTAAGCAAACAATAGTAACCACACAATAAGTACTCATCTAATGCACAGGTAAAACTCGAACGAGAGAACGAACCAGAAGGTTCAACTTAAGAACTCCGGTTGCAAACAAAGAAGGAACCGAACAAAGAAACCGAAAACAAACGGCGGAAGAACAACTCAGTTCTAGCAAGTTGAACTAGGTCAAAATTTTACATTAGAAAAAACCTGTTCAAGTTGATTAAACGGAACGGCGGTTTCGAGACGAAACTCCAGGCGCTTGAATCACCTGATTCTGATAAACGAGCGAGAAGATAAACTAGAACGAAGATCGGATCTGAGATCGCGATCGCGGAATAAATCCGACGAGAAGAAAAAGAAGAACGGTTAAACGAACGGACGTTCGTTAACTGGGAATAATCGGTGATCACGTTCGTTGAGACGAACGGTCCAAAAGAAGAACGAAAACCGATCTACGGTTTCGGAAAAAGAGATCGAAACGAAAAACCGATCTAGAACATCGGAACGGTTTAGCGAAAAAAACAGGAAAGAAAACGAATCGGAGAGAAAACGGAATGATCTTCTAGAAGAAAAATTGAACCGGGGAAGAAAAGAGACGCGGCGCGGTACCTCCGGCGAGGTCTCCGGTGAGGGGCTCCGGCGGCGGCGGCGGTGGCGTGGGTGAGGGGCGGCGGCGGTGTAGGCAAGGCGTGGCGGCGGCGGGTGACGCAGGGCGCGGCGCGGGTGAGAGGCGCGGGGTGAGGCGCGGCTTGGGTGGTGGAGAGAGGGGTTTTGATTTGATGTTTAGAGGGGGGGTGCTTGGGTATTTATATTGGGGAGGGGAGGGGGTTTCTTGGGGTAGGGGACAAGAAATTGGACTAGGAATAGGAATCCTAGATGAAAAAGAAAAACGGAAAGAGGAAAAAGCTAGCCTAGAGTCCAACTAGGACTCGGCTAAAGAAGCAAGAGGCAAGGCGGCGGCCTCCTGCGCCAGGTGCTAGCGCGCGCGGCTGGGGGGTGGGGGCGGCGGCTGGCCTGCGGTAAGTTCCTTTTTTTAAAAAAATAGTTTCCGCGCGCAGAAAAACACAGAAAAGAAAATCTAAACGAGCTCCAAAAATTCCAAAGTAAATTTTCTCCGACTCCTAAAAATGAGTCGAACAAAATGAACTTTTCTCCGGACCAAAAATGCAATTTTTGAAAACACGCATTTTTCCCTATCCAAATAAAATGCAAATAAAACTCCGGCAAAACCAAAAATTGATCTATTTATTAAATCTTCATTTTTCCTAAATTTGGGAAAGTCATATTATTCCCTCTCTCATATTTTGATGTCGGAAAAATAATTGAAGATGAAATAAATAAATCAAATGATCCTCTTTTTCAAATTCGAGAAAACTCTCAAATATGAAAATAACGAAATCTCCAACTCTCTCCGAAGGTCCTTGAGTTGCGTGAAATTTCTAGGATCGACCAAAATGCAAGAAAATAAGATATGCATGATGATCTCATATATAACATTCCAAATTGAAAATAAATTCAAAAGAGCTTTGAATTTAATTCTTTGAAACTCCCAACTCATATTTCATATAATTTGAAGAAGTCATTTTATCTTCTCTCGTGAAAATCATTGAGTCGCATAAAGTTTCAGAATTGGAATATTTTCAAATGAAATTCAAATATTTTTCAAACACCCTTGTCATTTAAATAAATGGAAGAAGTCATGTCATCTTCTCTCTAGGGTTTTGTGTTGAAAAGAATTTGAATTCCTGGAGATCAGAAAGCAAATATGAAAGTTTGGGAAAGTCCTTTTATTCCCTCTCATTTAACTTTCAAAAGTTTTGAATTCACTCACTTTCAGACAATCAATCAAACAATCAATCAAATCTATCTATTTATTATAACATTCCAAAATTTAGAATTTTGGGATGTTACAGGTATTCTCTGCAAGTACTGAAATAAGTGGTAACAGATAGTTTTGTGATAGGATAATTTGTAACGAGCAACAAATAACAAAAGTAAATAAAGTGCAGCAAGGTGGCCCAATCCTTTTTGTAGCAAAGGACAAGCCTGGACAAACTCTTATATAGAGAAAAGCGCTCCCGAGGACACATGGGAATATCGTCAAGCTAGTTTTCATCACGTTCATATGATCCGCGTTTGGTACTTTGATAATTTGGTATGTGGGTGGACCGGTGCTTGGGTACTGTCCTTACTTGGACAAGCATCCCACTTATGATTAACCTCTATTGCAAGCATCCGCAACTACAACAAAAGTATTAAGGTAAACCTAACCATAGCATGAAACATATGGATCCAAATCAGCCCCTTACGAAGCAACGCATAAACTAGGGTTTAAGCTTCTACCACTCTAGCAACCAAGCATCTACTTATTACTTCCCAATGCCTTCCTCTAGGCCCAAATAATGGTGAAGTGTTATGTAGTCGACGTTCACATAACACCACTAGAGGAGAGACAACATACATCTCATCAAAATATCGAAAGAATACAAAATTCACATGACTACTAATAGCAAGACTTCTCCCATGTCCTCAGGAACAAACGTAACTACTCATAAAGCATATTTATGTTCAGAATCAGAGGGGTATTAATATGCATACAAGATCTGAACCACCAATTAAACCAACTAGCATCAACTACAAGGAGTAATTAACACTACTAGCAACCTACTAGCACCAATCCCGGACTTGGAGACAAGAATTGGATACAAGAGATGAACTAGGGTTTTGAGAGAGATAGTGCTGGTGAAGATCTTGATGAAGATTGCCCCCTCCCGATGAGAGGAGCGTTGGTGATGATGATGGCGATGATTTCCCCCTCCCGAAGGGAAGTTTCCCCGGCAGAACAGCTCCGCCAGAGCCCTAGATTGGTTCCGCCAAGGTTCCGCCTCGTGGCGGCGGAGTTTCGTCCGATGAGATGGCTTATGATTCTTTTCCTCATCAAAAGACTCCATATAGCAGAAGATGGCCATCGGAGGGCCACCAAGGGGCCCACGAGGTAGGGGGGCGCTATTGAGGCATATCTCTCTCGATGTGGTTTTGGTGATTGATGACAACGTGTTTGCGGGCTAATCATGTGCTTTGAGCATTTCAGAGATTCATCCTTGGCACAAGACGATTTCTTTCCCTCAGAGTGTCACTCAAGACGGTGTAGCTCTGTCATTTCTTTCTCGATGGACTTGTTGCGTAGAGGGCACCGTACTATCAAGAGGGGTTTGCTTTGGTATTTCTTGGGTGGAATCATCACGTACACATCCGCTTCTCATCCTCCGAGCCCTTCCGGTTATATGGAGAGATCCTCTCTCTTCTTGAGGGTTTTGTCTGGGTCCCAGTGGTAGTACCGTGGTACCCAGCGGTAGTACCGCTGAGGGGTCACAAGCGGCAGTACCGCTCCGCAGCGGTAGTACCGCCGGTGCCTCCGCAGCAGTACTATCACTGGCTTGCTAGGTCCCTACCGCGTCGATTCCAAGGGTCTTTTTCTGTGTCGGATTGTGCGGTACCTCGCTGCGGCAGTAGAGCGGCAGTACCGCCCTTCCTCCGTGGTAGTACCGTCCGGTTCCCTCTTTCCCTTCGCCTTTCGTTCTGCACGGCAGTACCGCCAAAGGGATCGGTAGTACCGCTTAACCCAGTGGCAGTACCGCTGTCTCCCACGGTAGTACCGCCCTCTACGAGGCTGCTTAGTGGGGCAACAGTTGGATTGTTGCCCCCACTATAAAAGGGGGTCCCCTTCTTCCCCGTTGGCTTACCTCTTCCCCCTCAATCTCCATTAATGCTCCAAGCCCCATTTTTTCCCGATCTATCTCTCTAGCCAATCAAACTTGTTGATTTTCTCGGGAGTGGTTGAGAAGGACCCGATCTACACTTACACCAAGAGATTTTTGATTCCCCCACCTATCCCTAGCGGATCTTGTTACTCTTGGGTGTTTGAGCACCCTAGACGGTTGAGGTCACCATGGAGCCATAGTCCATTGTGGTGAAGCTTCATGGTATTGTTGGGAGCCTCCGATTAAGTTGTGGAGATTGCCCCAACCTTGTTTGTAAAGGTCCGGTTGCCGCCTTCAAGGGCACCAATAGTGGAATCACGGCATCTCGCATTGTGTGAGGGCATGAGGAGTATACGATGGCCCTAGTGGTTTCTTGGGGAGAATTGTGCCTCCACACCGCTCTAACGGAGACGTACTTCCCATCAAAAGGAAGGAACTTCGGTAACACATCCTCGTCTTCACCGGATCCACTCTTGGTTATCTCTTACCTTTACTTGTGCAAGCTCATTAGTGTTAATTCTCTTGCTTGTTTGTTTGTTTGTTGTTATTGCATCATATAGGTTGCTCACCTAGTTGCACATCTAGACAACCTACTTTGATGCAAAGTTTAATTTGGTAAAGAATAGTTAAAAACTGTTAGTTGCCTATTCACCCCCCTCTAGTCAACCATATCGATCCTTTCAATTGGTATCAGAGCCTCGTCTCTTTACTAAGGACCTTACCGTCCAAAGAGTATGGTTGATACCGTAGACGGTGTGGAGGAACACTCCGGTGTGAATCCGATCTCGTCTACGGGCTATGGGGGAACCTTGGTCTCTCGTGAGGAGTTCAATGTGGCCTTGGAGACATTGAAAACCTCCATGACGACCGAGGTTGAAAGCATGTTTACTAAATTCATTGAAGGGCTTAAACTATCCACCACACCATTGAAAGTGGGTGTTCCCACTGACAAGGTGATGGATTCTATCTCCGACAAGGGGGAAGCTAGTAGTGAAAAGGCTCCTTCTTCTAGTGGTAAGAATGGCACCAGCATCTTTGCTCATGTGGAACCACCACTTGTTTATGGTGGACCGGTTCCTTCCACTCATTTGAATCATGCCGGTCCTCCCCCTAAGATTGTGAAAAATGAGGACTTTGATTCTTGGGTTTATCGCTTTGAGCGTCATTTAAATCATGTGAACACTAATCTTTGGAGAATCATTGAAGAAGGTTTCCATCCGCATGATCCAAGCAACTTCACTCCTCGGGAAGCAGTGGATAATCAATTCAATGAGAATGCCCTCTTTATCATTCAATATGCAATTCCACCCGAAGATATACCTCACCTTAGGCCCTTCGCCTTGGCCAAAGATGCATGGCTTTGTGTTATCTCTCTCTAATGGGGAAGCGCAAGCATTCAATGCTCCAACTATGAAGTAGTGCAAGATGAAGCCGATGAGTTTGCAATGAAAGAAGATGAAGAACCTCGTGAGCTTTATCGGAGAGTAACCAAGCTCGCGGTCTCACTCCGAGATCACGGGAGCAAGGATACGAATGACAATTGGATCAAGCGCAAATTCCTCAAGGCAATGATGCCTTACCACAAGGCCATGTCCTCCGTCATTTGTCAAAGGCCAGACTTCCACACTTTGACCTCAAGTGAAGTGTTGGATGAGTTTGTGGCTATGAACATCTCGGACAAGACCGCCGACAATGCGGTGCTTCGTTCTCAAAGGGCAAAGAAGCCCAACCTTGCATTCAAGGCCAAGGTTTGCGTTGAAGAAGAAGAAGAGGAAGAAGAGGAAAGCAACCCCTAAGATACAAAGTATGCCTATCATGAACACATGGCACTTGCTTCAAGGTAATTTTGGAGTAAGAAAAACTCAAGGCCAAACTTCAACAAGAACAACTCAAGTGGCATGAAGAGCAAGCAACGTGTAAGGAGTTGCTACAATTGTGGAAATGTGAGTCATTTTGCTGCGGAGTGCCCGTATGAGAAGAGGGAAGACAATGATGGCAAGCTCATTTGAAAGGAAAAATCCAAGTATTTCCCCAACAAGAGCAACTTCATCAAGAAAACCCCTCACAAGGCATTGGTGGTTCAAGAAGAGTACCATGAGTATGATGATGATGATGATGATGAAGATGGTGAGTCGGTTGCCATGGCCTCCGTTGCCATTGCAAAAACTCCACGACTATCTCTCTTCGACTCACCCAATGAGAACATCACCGCCAAGTGCCTCATGGCTAAAGCCACCAACAAGGTAACTCCCAACATCAAAACTACCATCATTAATAATCCTTCCTTGACGGATTGCATTGATGAATGTGAGGGATCTAATGTGGAGGAAAATGAGTTTGAGTCCTTTATGGGTAAACTCAAGGGTAAATCCAAGAAGCATTTTGTTGCTCTCTTGGAAAAACTTGGTGAAGCCAATGACGTGATCGAGTCTCATGAAGATACCATCTCCAAGATGGAGGGGCATAGTCGTGACTATGACGATGAGATTTCGGATCTTTCCAATGCTCTTGAGGAAGAGCGTGGTCTTCATTTGGATCTTGAGGAGTCATACAACGATGATCATGCTAAGTTAAAGAAAGATTTTGATCATGCTGTCGTGGTTTCTTGTGTGCTAAACTCCGAGAAGGCCAAACTTGGGGTTGATCTTGCTAGACTCAAAGAGGGGTTTGATCTACTTGACAAGGCTCACAAGGTCTTGAAGGGTGCTCATGCTACCCTCAAAGAGTCTCATGATCAACTCCAAGTAAAGCTAACCAAGGAGAAAGCCACCTTTCCTCGTATGATGTTAGTTGATAATGCAAATGCTACTAACCCGTGTTGTGAGCATGTGCATCTTGTTGAGGAGAACGCTAAGCTAAAGGTGCAACTTGGGAAAGGTCTTGTGTCTTGCATACAAGGCGAGAAGAGTCTCAACGACCTCTTGACCAACCAAAAGGGAGTTGTGGCCAAGGAAGGGATTGGGTACGTGCCCAAGTCCAAGAACGAGAAGAAGAATGACAAGGCCAAATGACCTCCTCCTCTCAAGCAAACCTTTGTGAGGGAGGGTGAGGATGCTACTAAGGAGAAGGAGAAAAACTCCATGAAGGGTAGTGATGCCAAGAACGGAAACGCTCCCCTTCCCAACAAGGCCAGCGACTTTAACCCTTCTTATGTGTTGTGCCGCGCTAGAGATGGGCATGTTTATGCCAAATTTGTTGGTTCTCCTTATGAGTACATTGAATGGTCTATTTGGGTTCCTAAGAACCTTGTTACTAACATCAAAGGACCCATTACAAAATGGTTACCTAAAACCAAGCATTGATCTCTTGTAGGTGTTTGCTTCCGGTGGGGGATCATGGTTGCTCGATAGTGGAGCTACTAATCATATGATCGGAAGCAAGGACTTGGTGGTGGACGTGCAAAAGATTCCATCCATGCCCACCAATGTTGAGTGGGGTGATGCCTCGTCTTCTAAGGTATTGGGACTCGGCAAAGTTGTCATTTCTCATGATCTTATGATCGAGAAGGTCATGCTTGTTGAGTCCCTTGCATACAATTTACTTTCTGTTCGTCAACTAGCACTCATGGGCTTTGCCACTTTCTTTGATATTGATTCCGTGGCCCTCTTGTGGAGCAAGACTCTTAAAGTAGCCTTTGTTGGGCATGTCGAGAACGGTCTCTATGTGATTAACTTTTCAAAGCGACCCACTAAGACCGTGACATGCCTAATGGCTAAAGTTGACGTGGGATGGCTTTGGCATCACCGTTTAGCCCATGTCAATATGAGATCTTTGCAAAGTCTTCTCAAGGGGGACCATGTCCGTGGACTAACAAATGTTAGTTTTGCCAAAGATCGTGTGTGCAGTGCTTGCATTGAAGGAAAGCTACATGAGAAGGCTCACCCTCCCACGACTATCATCTACTCGAAGAGGCCTTTGGAGCTCCTTCACTTGGATCTCTTTGGACCTCCATCCTTTGATAGTCTTGGGGGTAGAAAGTATTGCTTGGTGATTGTGGATGACTATTCAAGATACACTTGCGTATATTTCTTCAAGAAGAAGAGCGAGACCCAACAAACCGTCATCGACTTTACAAATGAAGCTCAACGACAACACAATGCAAAGATTTTGACAATAAGAAGTGACAACGGCTCCGAGTTCAAGAACTACACTTTGGTTGAGTTTTTGAGTGATGAGGGAATCAAGCATCAATATTCCGCACCCTATACCCCTCAACAAAATGGTGTAGCGGAGAGGAAGAACCAGACGTTGATGAATGCGGCAAGGACCATGATGGCGGAGTTCAAGTCTCCATATAACTTTTGGGCCGAAGCCATCAACACCGCGTGCCATGCATCTAATCGGCTCTACCTCTGCAAGGGCTTGAACAAGACTCCATATGAGATACTCACCGGTAACAAGCCCAACCTCAAGTACTTCCGAGTGTTCGGATGTAAGTGCTTCATTCTCAAGAAAGGTGTCCGTTTGTCTAAATTTGAGGCTAGAGCGTATGAGGGCATATTTGTTGGTTATGCTACAAACTCTCATGCTTACCGTGTTCTCAATAAGTCCACGGGACTTATTGAGGAAACGTGTAACATGGAGTTTGATGAGAATAATGGCTCCCAAGTGGAGCAAAGTGGTACTTGTGATGTAGGTGATGAAATTCCTCCCCAAGCCATAAGAAGAATGGGTATTGGTCATATCCTACCCATTGAGGAACCCCTTGTGGCCGAAGGAGAAGGACAATGTTCTACTCAAGTGGAACCTTCACCAACCCAAGACCCACACGCTTTCGAAGAACAAAATGAGGGCCCTCAACCTCAAGAACAAGACCAAGGGAAAGATCAATCTCAAGATGGTGTTGTAACATCAAGTGATGCCCAAGGTCAAGCTCCCTCCTCCGAGCAAGTTCAAGATCAAGTCCCACGTGATCAAGAACAAGCTCAAGACGATGCGCAAGATGATCAAGTGACCACTCCTCGTCTCACCCCCGAGGAGGAATTGGAGCGTCGTGCTGCCAAGGTTGCTTCCAAGCTCTCCACCAAGGATCATCTCATGACGAATGTGCTTGGAAGCTTAAGAAAGGGGGTAAGCACTCGTAGACAATTAGCAAACTATTGTGAACATCACGCGTTTGTCTCTTGTGTTGAACCCCATAAGGTTTATGAGGCGCTCGAGGATCCGGATTGGCTCAATGCCATGCATGAAGAACTCAACAACTTCGAGCGCAACAAAGTATGGAGATTGGTGCCAAGACCGATGGGGAATCACAATTTCATTGGAACCAAGTGGATATTTAAGAACAAGCAAGATGCCCATGGGATTATCATTCGCAACAAGGCTCGTTTGGTAGCACAAGGCTACTCCCAAGTCGAGGGTATTGACTATGGTGAAACCTTTGCTCCCGTTGCTCGTCTTGAATCCATTTGCATGTTGATTGCATATGCTTCTCATCATAACTTTAAGTTACAACAAATGTATGTGAAGAGTGCTTTTCTTAATGGTCCTATTAATGAATTGGTTTATGTCAAGCAACCCCCCGGGTTCGAGGATCCCTACTTTCCCGATCATGTGTATCAACTCGATAAGGCACTCTATGGCCTTAAACAAGCCCCACGTGCGTGGTATGACCACCTTACTGAGTTGTTACAAGTCCGTGGTTTTGAAGTTGGGCTAATCGACCCCACTCTTTTTACTAAGAAGGTCAAAGGGGAGTTGTTTGTGTGCCAATTATATGTTGCTGATATTATATTTGGTTCCCCTAACAAAGATTTCAATGAGGAATTTGCCGCTCTCATGACCTCAAAGTTCGAGATGTCTTCCATGGGAGAGTTGAAGTTCTTTCTCGGGTTCGAAGTGAAGCAAAGGAGAGAAGGAACATTCATCAACCAAGCTAAATACACTCAAGACATGCTTAATAGATTCAAGCTAAGTGATGTCAAGCCGGTGTCCACTCCCATGCCCACCAAGTGCCAACTTGACATTGATCCCAATGGTAAAGCGGTGGATCAAAAGGTATATCGCTCCATGATTGGCTCCTTGCTTTACCTTTGTGCATCTAGACCGGATATCATGTTGAGTGTGGGATTTTGTGCACGGTTTCAAGCCGCACCTAAGGAAAGTCACTATGTGGCGGTCAAACGAATCTTTCGATATTTGGCTCATACCCCAAACTTTGGCTTGTGGTACCCAAGAGGAGCAAATTTCAAGCTTGTAGGTTATTCGGACTCGGATTGGGCGGGAGACAAAGTGGATAGGAAGTCCACTTCCGGAGGGTGCCAGTTTCTTGGTTGCTCTTTGGTAAGTTGGTCTTCCAAGAAGCAAAGTTGTGTGTCTCTCTCGTCCATGGAAGCAGAGTATGTGGCTGCCGGTAGTTGTTGTGCACAACTTTTATGGATGAGGCAAACTTTAAAGGATTACGGTGTCACTTGTGACAAAGTGCCTCTTTGGTGTGACAATGAAAGTGCCATCAAGATTTCTCTCAACCCGGTGCAACACTTCAAGACAAAGCATATTGAGATTAGGTATCACTTCATCCGGGATCACATTAGGCGAGGGGAGATCGAGCTCAACTATGTCAACACTCATGATAACCTTGAAGATATCTTCACGAAGCCTTTGGATGAAGCAAGATTTCGCGAGTTAAGGCATGAGCTAAATATCATTGATTCGACCAATGTGACTTGAACCCCTGCACACCCGACCTCACTCAACGTGTTGTCTAGTTTAGGTGTAGGCATGGGCATAGGGGGAGTGATGTTCTATCAATGAACTTTCCCTCCCCTCATAATGCATAAACTAACCAAACTCTTTCACATTAGCCATTTCTTTATGGCACTTGTGCTTCAAAGATGAGTGTTGGTCATGGGCCCAAGGTTAAAATCTTCACGGTGCCATACCTCTAAACTCAAACATAGGTGGCCTCGGCCACTGCCCTCTCTTAGAGAGGTGTGTGTTTCTCGTTCTCTTTGTCGTTTTTGTGTGTGTGTTTTGTTCCCATTTTCTTTTCGTTCTTTTTCAAGAGTTAAGCCCTTTTTGCCTAGTCCTCTTTGTGGCTGAGCAGTACTACTGCTGCGATTGCGGTACTACCACTTATGAGGGTTAAGCGGTACTACCGCCCTCACCAGCGGGACTGCCGCTGAGGGGCGGGCACTGGGGGTTATATCGGGGCGGGGGAGTTATTTTCTCCCCATACCCATTCACCCCCACTCGCTCGTCTTCCTCGTCGCTCCAGCGACGCCTCGCCGCGGGAGGGCACCGGCTGGCCGCCGTTTTCCGGCCGCTTCTCTCCATTTCCTCCAGTGGAGCCATTCTCCATCTCGTCCTCCAGCCATGGATGCCGGTATTGCCTCCGTTCTCGGTTTCTCTTTACCTGGATCTTGCATCTAGTTCTTAGGGGCAATAGGCATTGTTTTCTAGTTTTTTTTGGCAATGAAGAGGCTTGTGGAGGATGGAGATTGCTTCTAGGCTCTTTGGATTGATGTTTGGTAGGATAAATTTTTGAATTTGGCATCCCGGTAGTGCCGGATCTGACCACGACAGTAGAAAACCGCTGTTCCCCATTCTGAGCGGTACTACCGTCGGATGCCCAGTTCCAATATTTTCTATGTCACCTTGATCCTTTTTGTCTCGTTTGGTGGCTTATGCTCTCTCCTTTCGTGTGTTTCTTCTGGTCGTGTGTTTGGTTCTAGGTGATGATCATCCTGAGCAGCAGGTGCGCCGTGTCAACCCCGGGCGTGCAACGTCAAAGCGCTACCGCACCTCAGAGCGAGCAGGTGGTTCCTCCAGTACTCAACCGCCACCAGCAGGCGCATCCTCAAGTGCTCCGCCACCACCTTAGCAGTCGAAGAGATCCACCAACAAGCCAAAGGGAAAGACTGTGACTGAGATGACTGCCAAGGAGTTTTGGGCAAAGCGTCGCCGCAACCCCTATGAGGAAGTCCAAGATCCCACTTTGGTCAACCACCCGTTCTAGAACCGCTTTCAGTTTGCCATCTATTTTGATGTGATCAAGGCCAAGAAGAATCTCTATGTTGATGTACGCTCCATCGACATGGATGCTATGGAGAAGGACCCTGAGTACTTTGGCGAAGCCCTTCAGATGTGTTCTCAGCTAAACATTCTCAGGATCATGCAGTTCAACAAGGATTTTGATGCAGATTTGGTGGCTCAATTCTTTGCTACTGTTCATCTTGGAACTGATGCCGACATGACTCTGACGTGGATGACCAATGGCAAATTGCTTTCCGTCAAGTGGCAGGCCTTCATGGAGTTACTTGATGTGGAAGATCACGGGCTTGAGACTCCAGTTGGCTTTCGTCCTCACCGCAATGCTACATCCACTCACAAACAAGCCCTTTGGCCCTACTATACTGTGAACGTTAACCCAGTGACTAAGAAGGAAACCTATGAGCTGTCTGCCTATCTGGACATTCTTCATCGTGTCTTCCGTGAGACTCTCTTCCCTCGCATCGGGAATCTGGATATGGTCCACTCCTATCTTGTGGACATGCTTCTTTTCTGCCAGCATGAGAAGAAAGCAAACACTGGAGAGAGCCTGGACATTTCTCATGTGATGTGGTCTAAACTTCTCTCTGCCATTTCTGAGCACAAGTGCCCGATATATGGTCCATTCATCATGAGGCTCATTGAGAAGGCCTGGGCTCGTGTCTATCCCAGAGTGATGTTTGAAACTGGAGACTTGGTTTCTCATGAGATCAAGCGTCTACGGAAAAGGACAATTGGGGCACCCCAGTGCCTAAACCAGGGGGCCCATCTATTGCTGCCACTGCCATGGAGACTGAGACTAAGGCTGAGGCTGATGCTGACGATGAGGACTATGAGTCGTCTGGGACAGAGCCCTCTTGGGCAAATAAACTCAAGCACAAGATGAGGAAGCTCTTCTGCATGGAGTCACACGGCCAGTACATGACTCATGTGGCGGAGAAGAAGGCCAGGGGGCGTCACAAGGAGCTCATGCGTCCGTTGGGTGCAACCGTTGTTAGTGGTTCTGAGGGACAGATCACTGAAGAGGAGGAATGGATTCACCAGCATTGCCCTTGGACTGATTCAGACGCCGAGCAGTTTCCGACCAACAACGGAGATGCAGACGATCACGCTGAGATGTGATGTTCGAGATCCTCATCTTGCCATCACCTGGAGCCGTAGCGTCGCTCTTTGCCCTTTTGGTGTCTCGATGCCAAAGGGGGAGATAGTTTAGGGATTTGTGTTGCTGCCGTGTTGCGAGTGTGTCTTTGTGTTGTCTTGTGTTTTCTCGTGTGTGTTTTCTCGTTCTCTTTGCTTGGTTTGGTTTGGTGCCAATGAGACCTAAGTTCTAGACATATGGTGTGAGACATATGCTTCCCTATCGCTACCTTATTACTTATGTCTATTCAGTACTGTAGTATCTTATGAGTTGCATGCTTATCCTGTTTTATACCCTGCTCTCATATATCCTGTGCTTAGAATTGTTGGACTATAAAATATAGGGGGAGTGTTGGTCCGAATGTGTGTGTCTTGCACTCCAAAGGCTCCGCTAACTAGGTGCACACATTCAGGGGGAGCCCGTCTATATTTTGTAGTTCTAAGTATCCTTTATTTTATATATTTTCCTTGTGCAAATCCCTAGTTGTCATCAATCCACCAAAAAGGGGGAGATTGTTGAGGCATATCTCTCTCGATGTGGTTTTGGTGATTGATGACAACGTGTTTGCGGGCTAATCGTGTGCTTTGAGCATTTCAGAGATTCATCCTTGGCACGAGACGATTTCTTTCCCTCGGAGTGTCACTCAAGACGGTGCCGCTCTGTCGTTTCTTTCTCGATGGACTTGTTGCGTAGAGGGTACCGTACTATCAAGAGGGGGTCTGCTTTGGTATTGCTTGGGTGGAATCATCACGTACACATCCGCTTCTCATCCTCGGAGCCCTTCCGCTTCTATGGAGATATCCTCTCTCTTCTTGAGGGTTTTGTCTGGGTCCCAGCGGTAGTACTGCTGAGGGGTCACAAGCGGCAGTACCGCTCCGCAGTGGTAGTACCACCGGTGCCTCCGCAGCAGTACTACCGCTGGCTTGCCAGGTCCCTACCGCGTTGATTCGAGGGGTCTTTTCTGTGTCAGATTGTGCAGTACCTCGCTGCGGCAGTAGTGCGGCAGTACCGCCCTTCCTCCGCGGTAGTACCGTCCGGTTCCCTCTTTCCCTTCGCCTTTCGTTCTGCATGGCAGTACCGCCAAAGGGAGCGGTAGTACCGCTTAACCCAGCGGCAGTACCACTGTCTCCCGCGGTAGTACCGCCCTCTGTGGGGCTGCTTAGTGGGGCAACGGTTGGATTGTTGCCCCCACTATAAAAGGGGGTCCCCTTCTTCCCCGTTGACTTACCTCTTCCCCCTCAAGCTCCATTAATGCTCCAAGCCCCATTTTCGCCCGATCTATCTCTCTAGCCAATCAAACTTGTTGATTTGCTCGGGAGTGGTTGAGAAGTCCCCGATCTACACTTCCACCAAGAGACTTTTGATTCCCCCACCTATCCCTAGCGGATCTTGTTACTCTTGGGTGTTTGAGCACCCTAGACGGTTGAGGTCACCACGGAGCCATAGTCCATTGTGGTGAAGCTGTGTGTTATTGTTGGGAGCCTCCGATTAAGTTGTGGAGATTGCCCCAACCTTGTTTGTAAAGGTCCGGTTGCCGCCTTCAAGGGCACCAATAGTGGAATCACGGCATCTCACATTGTGTGAGGGCGTGAGGAGTATACGGTGGCCCTAGTGGCTTCTTGGGGAGCACTGTGCCTCCACACCGCTCTAACAGAGACGCACTTCCCCTCAAAAGGAAGGAACTTTGGTAACACATCCTCGTCTTCACCGGATCCACTCTTGGTTATCTCTTACCTTTACTCGTGCAAGCTCATTAGTGTTACTTCTCTTGCTTGCTTGTTTGTTGTTATTGCATCATATAGGTTTCTCACCTAGTTGCACATCTAGAGAACCTACTTTGATGCAAAGTTTAATTTGGTAAAGAATAGTTAAAAAATTGTTATTTGCCTATTCACCCCCCTCTAGGCAACCATATCGATCCTTTCAGGCGCGCCCAGGGGGTAGGGCGTGCCCCCCACCCTCGTGGGCAGGGTGTGGCCCCCCTGGTGAACTTCTTGCGCTTAGTATTTTTTATATATTATGAAAACGTCTTCCGTGAAGTTTCAGGACTTTTGGAGTTGTGCAGAATAGGTCGCTAATATTTGCTCCTTTTCCATCCCAGAATCCCAGCTGCCGGCATTCTCCCTCTTTATGTAAACCTTGTAAAATAAGAGAGAATAGGCATAAGTATTGTGACATAATGTGTAATAACAGCCCATAATGTAATAAATATCGATATAAAATCATGATGCAGAATGGACGTATCAACAGGAGATATCAACTATGGAATGATAGCTCATGGCAAAGAAATGGGCATAAACACGGCTATCCATGAGGTTATCGCCCGCTTATGCTATTGTCAGGTGCTGAGTTAAGCATACATCTCTTCGGAAGGATTGGAAGACAAAAGGGCTAATGGAGCACCTATCAGCAAAAGACGAAGTTTTAACCTTAGCTGGTGTATCACCAGGATCTGGAATATTACATCCAGAAGTTTAGGATGGACCTTTAGGAAGCCGTATTTGACAAGGAAGCAGTTTGTGAAGAAATCAGGACCCAGAAGCTGAAAGTAGCCAAGCTGGAGGAGCAAAACCTCGAGATACCGGATATTCATCAGGAACTGAAGGATAGTTGGACATGGTTCATGCCAAGGATGCTGAAAACCCAGAAGTTTGGAACGCAACTCCAGAAATATTAAAGGGCGTCATGACGAGACTTCATGTCAATAGAGTTGATCTGGCAAAAGAACTTGAGAAGGACAAGCACGATCGGAAGAAGACATCGGAGACATGAACAAGACTTGAAGAGTTTGGCGACATTGACCATTAGAAGACCAAACCCCTGTTATATACCTATGTTAGATGCGACGTTTGTGAGCTGTCTTTTGTTTGTTGTTTTTCCGACAACCACAAAATAAAATCTGTCTTTTCAATACTATTTTTCGTATTGTGTGCATCCCTCTCTATCTCTCTTACCTCAGCCCAAACCCCTGGACCCAATAGAGGATGAATGGATATGAGCTCATGTTTCCTGGACCGATAAGCCAATTGGAAACAGACAGATTGATTCATAACATGGGGGATCACATGAAGAATAACCCTATAGTCGGAAAGGATATGACCCAGCATGCTCTTCAGTGCTTTGAAAGGGGTGCTGCTACTTGGTGGAGGATGTACCAAACCATCAATGGATGGCAAGGAGTAACCACTTGGAAAGAATTTAAGTTGACTTTGCCAAAGTCTCGGTTTGTGTCCCAGAAATTGAAGCCTTATGGAAGTGATACCAAGAAACATTGTGCATGCAAGCTCTGTGGAGAAATAGGACACACCCAAAAAGAACACAAGGGTGAATGCCCTCATTGTGAAGAAGGTCACCCAGCTGAAGAATGCTCAACTAGGCAGATTACTTGTTTCTTGTGTAAAGGGACTACCCACTACCTTGCTCAGTGTCACATTTACCCCAGGGTACAAAGAACCATCCAGCAGAAGAAAGAGGCAATGAAAGGAGCCCTCATGGAAATTTTAGAAGAACTAGTGATGAAGGAAGAGGTGGAGGACACACCCAAAGCAGACCCAATTAAACCCTGCACTATTCGTGTGGATAAGAAGGACACATCTCCCAGAATTGTTTGAATGGGGACCTAGTAGAATTCCCGACAGACGAAGTAGAGTATGACCCACAGGAAATAGAAGACCTGATTGGAACGGAAAAGTCCAGGAAGAGAAATAGATTTGATTCCAGGAAGAACCTGAGTCATATCACTTGTTTCAGGTGCAAGGAGTCAGGGCACTACTTCAGCGGTTGCCCAAAAATAAAACCTCGAGACTTGCCAGAAGTAATATGTTTTCGTTGTAATGAAGCAGGGCACTTTGCCAGAGATTGTCCCAACGAGAAGGAGGCTTGTGCTAAATAGTTGAGTTTTGAACAAAAGGAATATAGTAGTAGTAGTAGTAGTGGGAACAATTCTTTTATATTGAAGTGTTGAGTTGAGGCATGTAATGAAAATGTAGAGATTGTAATAATTTGGAATCAATAAAGTTAGCCTCATTGGTACTGATTTGGAATTTTTTTTGACCATGAAGACTGCAGGGCTTACACCCCACAATATTTTATTAAAATAAAGTAGAAACCATACAGTGTTTCCTCAAGGAGAGGAAAAGAAACAAGAACAAAGAAAAGAAGAAACAAAAGAAGGCTATACAAAGGAGGGGTGCACTAAATCTAATAATTACAAAATTACATAGAATCAACTCTCCTCAAGGAGGAAGAAAATCAATCCACTTAAGTAAGGATTCTCTATACTTTCGTTTGATTCTGTGAGAAAGTAGAGTGAGGTCATGAATGAAGCCATTTTTCCACATACTGAAAGATGGCTTGATGTTCCTGAAAGCTCTGTCATTCCTAACCTTCCAAATATTCCACCATGCAGTGAAAACCACCTCCCCAAAGAAAGGTTTGTTGAAGTCCTTTCTAGCATGGGAAGCAATATCCACCATGTCATCACTGTCTTTCCATATAAATTGCAGGTAATTCCACACGCGTGCACTGAAATTGCACTGGAAAAAGAGGTGGTTTCTGTCCTCCAAAATCCCAGTAGGACAAAGAACACATTCTGGTCCCTCATTAATCCTCCAATGCCTCCTCTGGATCATGTCTTTAGTGTTAACCCTGTCCATTATTACAAGCCAAGCAAACATATTAATCGACATTGTACAACAACTTTTCCATATCCACCCCAGGATGGGGTTAGCTACCATTGGCTGATAGACAAAGTCATAAAACTTTATGAGTTGTTACTCTATGGAGAAAGATTTTGACCATTTTCGAGGATATGAGAAATATGGTCTATGGAAGAATTTGTGCATTTCAAGGGTGGTAGTACCCTGTGAGGACACTTGACCCATGGAAAGGAGAATGATATGCCACGGAATGGATTTCGAACAAAATAAGTATGAGTTTTGTCTCGATATGTGGAATACCCCAAGAATATTAAGGGATGAAGTACTATTGGATATAAAGGAGGTATAATGTTGGTAATATGGAGCAATTGAAACTCCATGATGAGTCTGAGTAATCACGTCTTAGTTTGGTGCCAATAGAAGGAAGGGAGACAGTACCATTGGATGGACTTAAGAATGCAAGGAAGCTGGATGTTGGAAGAATGATGAGTTGCCCCCGAGGATGAGTACAAGGATTACAAGTGATGAGATGGGCCATAACCCACAGTCCCTAGGACCTGCCAAGAAGCAAGCACACTCTTGCTGAAGGAAAAACCCTGGAAGAAGATACGACCTTATCAACAGACGATCTTATAGGAGTAACATAAAACCTGAGAGTTGTGAAGAAACGATAGATGTTTGTTTGGCTTTCAGAATCAATGGATTTTTTAATGCAGTTCGTGGACAAGAGAAATTCTACAATGCTTGTGAGGATGACCGAGTGTTAGGAATACGAGATTCGCTAAACCATATACAAGGTAATGATTTGGGTGCGGGATGGATTGATCACCATACCGACTTACTCTTTTTATTCACCTTGCTGTATGGGATGGTAAATCTGAGTGACTTGCCCATAGTAGAGATACGACAATCAAAACCTTGTTTGAACCTTAGAATGGTATGACAATTTTCCTTTGTACAAGGCAGTTGTTGCCAACCATAGGTCATACGGTGAGAATGAAGCCCAGACCCGTTTTTCTGTAGGAGAAACCCTAAATTGTTGACCACCATGAGATATCGATAGTTGTTTAGTATTGGCGTCAGACCCATCAGCTAAGAAGACTCAGTCACAGAAGGAAATCCTACCAAGATGAAAGGACTCAGGAATTGAGGAAAAGGGTTATGCCACTACCGGAAGAGCCAGAGAAGGAAATTTTTTCGAGAATCTAAGAAGACTGACACCGCCAACAATAAGGATGTACGACCTAAGTTTTGATGGAACCGTAACCATGTTTCTAAGGGTGGTACCACCCCAGACCCCCTGAGATGGTCGATGGATTTTGATAAGACCCCCAAACCTAACCTATTTCTTTCTAGCCTCTCCGAATCTCGAGGACGAGATTCATTTTAAGGGTGGTAGGTTTGTAACATCCCAAAATTCCAAATTTTGGAATGTTATATTAAATAGATAGTTTTGGTTGATTGTTTGTTTGTTGTGTGATTGATTGACTGAAAGTGAGTGAAATTTGAAACTTTTTGAAATTTAAATGAGAGGGAATGAAATGACTTTCCAAACTTTCACCTTTGCTTTCTGATCTCCATGGATTCAAACTATTTTTAAATACAAGACCCTAGAGAGAAGATGATATGACTTCTTCCATTTAATTAAATGAAAAAGGGATTTTTGAAAATATTTGAAATCCATTTGGAAATATTCCAAATCCAGAAACTTTAAGCAACTCAATGATTTTCATGAGAGAAGATAAAATGACTTCTTCAAAACATATGTAATATGATTTGGAAGTTTTAAAGAATTAAATTTAAAGTCCTTTTGGAAATTATTTTTCAATTTGGAGTTATTTGGGTTTTATTCAAATTACTTTTCTCCAAAAATAAAATATATGGAAATTAGGGTAAAATGATTCCCTACATAAGAAAATTGGAGAGAAATAAATTTGAAATCATTCTGGTATTTTTAAAATGATTTTTGTTGGATTTTATTAGAGCTGTAGCATTGTTTGATTTATTTGAATTTTTGTGGATTTTATTTGATGCTATAAAATGTTCAAGTTATAGAAAATCTTTTTCTAAATTTTTTGATATATAATATGCCTATATATCATTTTTTATTATTTGTTGTATTTTTATTTTGTCTGTAAAAAAGGTTTTGTTAAAAAAAAGAGAGCAAGGCCACCGGCCGCGCTAGGCCAGGCCAGCCGGCCCAGCCCAGTAGCGGCCTCCCTGCGCAGCGCCCACGAACCGCCTCCTGCTCGCTTGCCCACTCGCAGCCCCGATCGGTCGCCGCCTCTCTCTGCCGCCGACAAGTGGGTCCCACCTGTCGGGTTCGTCACCGACCTCCCGGCTGAGTCCTGCACGAGCACGCTTCGCCGGCCGACGTCGTGCTCAACCCGGATGCTTCCCCAGCCTGGCCCCTCCTCCACAAAGACCCTGTATAAATACTCGGGGCCCCGGCCTCTTTTTCCTCAAACTGCAGCCGCCATCACCTCCCGCAGCCTCGCACGAACCTCGACGGAGTTCGAGCTCCGACGAGATCTGCCGCCGTTGCATCGCACTCCATCGCCGCCTACGCCCGACGCCACCACCACCTTCGGAGTCCCCTCGTCGCGTCGCTTCTCCCTGACCCCTCTGCCACGCCGGAGGACCACCGGAGCAGTTGTCCCCTCGACGCCCGAGCCGCCGCGGCCTCCTTCTCCGGCGACGTCGACCTCCACCGCCGCGGTACCTCCCAACCCCTCCCTCGCCGTCAGATCTAGATCCAATGGACCAGATCAATTTTTTTCTGAAACGTTTCCTTTTATTAGTGAACGCTTGCTAGATTAGCCTCTGGAGCAAACGGTTTCATTGGTTAGGTTTTTGTAGTGGACGTTCGTCCGATAGGTTCTGTTTCGTGGCCAGGGACCCAGTTGCAAATACTTTTCTTATAGTTTAGCCCCTGGTTTTCAAACGATCACAACTTTTTACTCACTTGTCCAAATCCAACGAAACAAACGCCCACTTCTTCGTTATGACCCCCTCTATCGAGTAAAACAACTTAAACATATTTTTGAAAGTTTTAAAATTTTAATTCAAACAGATTTATATTCAAACTTCGTTTGATTGTAACTCGAGTTTTATAACTCCGATTGAGTTGATTCTTTTTGTTAATCGAAGCTCTTGACCTAAACTTTCTGATAAGGCGAAATTCACTTAATTTTGGTACTGTTAGAAAGTGTTTCTGTTCGCAAGAGTTATTTTCCTGTTTTCGAAGTTTTCTGAGATTTTTTCTTCTTCGATTCTTTTGCATGAATGCTTATGTGTGCAATTGTTTGCTTACGATAGATTGAACGGAGTGTGACGAGTAGTACTATCAGAAGTTATGAGTGCAAATCATCTTCATCAATAGTACAAGGCAAGTTCACACTTTGATCATACTTTTCATTACCCGGTTTTTATGCATTAGTTTCAACCCTCAAACATTGCATGAGTACGATTGATAACATGTGGGTATTGGGAAGTAGTTGATGAGGTAGGAACCTATTGTCCTGCATTCAAACCTTGGGAGTTACTTCTACGTTACGCTTACTGCTATGCTATCCTCGTAGACGTGGTTTGGTTTTGAGAGAATTCATGAAAGATGTGAGAGTGATTGTGAACTAAGGTTTAACTTAAGGTGGCTACTTAAATACACATCTGGGTGATTGGTTGGGGCACCCTGGAGCACCCAGTGGTTTGCCCAGGCACCTGGAGAACCCAGTGCTTGCCCAAGGGGATCCCGGAGTACCCGTGTGATCATCCGATGGAATGCCACCTAGGCTCAAAGGGATCATAAGATTATTCATGCTAGAAACTTCCGTGTGCAGCCACAAGCTATTATGGGCTCTAGCATAGTTGAGTATGTTGCATGACCTCTTCCAGTGGTAGGCTAGAATATGTAGGGGATGTAGGTTGGTACTGTCTACTCGGGGTTAGATTTAATGCTTCTAAAAGACCGTGTCTTGGCCATCCGTTTCTCAAACACCATGTGGTGCGAGAAATCCAACGGAGGAGATCGTGTCTTGTGGGGAAAAGTGCGCAAACCTCTTCAGAGTGTACAAACTAATCATGGTTAGCCATGTCCCCGGTTATGGACATCTTGAGTATCTGGTTCTTGGATTATCATGTTGATCTCATCATGTTACTTAATTAATTTGTTGGGTTGTTAACTTTTAGTTGGGATTGAGTTGGAGGAACCTTCTCAATGTTTTCAACAAACTTTGTAGTTAAATAAAATTTATTTCTTTGCTGTAGGGAAAAATTGGCTTTATGCAAAAATAAACTTAGAGCTTTCCACCAGCCAAATATGCATGTAATGATAGCTATGATTCATCATTATCCTATGGTGTGAATTTGCCAGTACATTCAATGTACTGCACCTTTGTGGCTGCAACGTCTCATGTTGCAGCATTCTTACAACGAGTAAGTGATACATTAGGGTTACGATTTCTACACTCAACTTTGCCGTTGGTGTTGATGGGAATCCACAACCTTGTTGCTACTTCCGCTATTTGGATTGAGGTAATACTATTTATGTTACTTTATACATGTGATTTACCTCTATTATAAATCCTCGAGTACTGTGTGTGTCAGCATAACGACCCAGGGATGACACTTAAGGACGGAGAATTGACCGTCTGAGGTCGGATCGCTACAAACATCAACTTTTTATCATGTCATATTTTAATGAGTGCTCACAATCATAAAAGATGTCCAAGATAGTATATTTATATTTGAAAACCGCTCTTTCTTTATTACTTCCTACTAATTGCAACGATGACCAAAACTATGTTTTTCAACTCTCAACAACTTTTATTCATCATACTCTTTATATGTGAAGTCATTACTCCCCATAAGATCAATATGATCTCTTTATTTCTTTTTATTCTTTCTCTTTTTTCTCAAGATCATAGCAAGATAACCAAGCCCTTAACTCAAAACTAATCTTTATTATATATAGCTCACAGACTCGATTACATAGATAAGGATCAATACTAAAACTCAAAGCTAGATCATACTAAACTTTATTCTACTAGATCAAGATATAACCAAAAGGATCGAACTAGGAAAAACGGTAAAGATAGAAGTGTGATGGTGATACGATACCGGGGCACTCCCCCAAGCTTGGCAGTTGCCAAGGGGAGTGCCCATACCCATGTTTTTATGTCTCTTTCTTCGGAGGTGGTGATGTAATATTCTTGGCGATGATACCCCTTAGGATATGATTCTCTTCCTCGAGATTATTGACTTGCTGCTTGAGATCCATTATTTCCTTATGGAGCTTACCTGTGACGGCTAAAGCTCCTTGCACCCATGGATGTTGCATAGCTACGGGAGAACAAGTAACACTCTTTTTCATATTTTCATAAGAAAGAAATCTAACATTGTGAGGGATGACCGAGTTTGGAATTGCTGAGCTCTGAAGTTCCTCCATCGTGAATTTGGCTCGGAGACGAGAGGTAACTTCTTGATCCTCCTCCATGGCATCTATCCTTTTCAAGTCAGCCTCCATCTCTTCCTCAATTGATGGCCCAAAGTGATCGGCATCGCTGTTTGCCTTTGGCCACTGTGTCGAGTGAGATACCCGGCTCTCCCCAACTGACTCTTGAGAAGACATCTTGATCTAGATATGCAGCAGAGACAACTCGAAACAAAAACAGAGGATATTTGCATGGTACAGTGGTCAAAACCTTGGGAGATTATATAATGAATTTTTATCGACCAAAAGAAGTATCATGCAAGAAATCGAAGTCCGGGGGCACATGAGGTGCCCACGAGGCAGGGGGTGCGCCCAAGGGGGTAGGGCGCGCCCTCCACCCTCGTGGACGCCTCGTGTCCTTTCCAGAGGGGCCCACAAGGTCGGAGGGCGCGCCCTCCACCCTTGTGGTGGCCTCGGGGCTCCTCTGGTGCATCTCCGGTACTCCATGGGCTTCTTTTGGCCCAAAAACAATCGTCGTAAAGTTTCAGGTCAATTGGACTCCATTTGGTATTCCTTTTCCTCGAAGCTCAAAAACAAGGAAAAATAGAAACTGACACTGGGCTCTAGGTTAATAGGTTAGTCCTAAAAATCATATAAAATAGCATATAAATGCATATAAAACATCCAAGATAGATAATATAATAGCATGGAACAATCAAAAATTATAGATACGCTGGAGACGTATCAGGAACTATGTCAATAGGTTAGTCCCAAAAAATGATATAAAGTTGCTATAAAATGATTGTAAAACGTCCAAGAATGATAATATAACAGCATGGAACAATCAAAAATTATAGATACGTTAGAGACGTATCACACGACCATCTTCGCAGCTCGCCACACTCCCGTTTCCAACATGACAAGACTACTGCCGCAGGTCCTTGCCGGTTTCAGCATGGCGTGATCACCGATGCAACTCACTGCTCTATGGGATCTAGCATAGCGAGACCACCAAGCAGCTTGCCACTCCGTCGGTTGCAGCATAGCGTGATCACTGTAGTAGTTCGTCGGCATGTGATGGCTCATGTTCGCGTCAGTATTTTCTTCGAAGAGGAAGGGATGATGCAACACAACTACGGTAGGTATTTCCCTCAGTGATGAGACCAAGGTAATCGAACCAGTACGAGAACCAAGCAACACTATGTAAACGGTACCTGCACACAAAGAACAAATACTTGCAACCCGATGCGTAAGAGGGGTTGTCAATCCCTCCCGGGTAAAATATAGATTGGTTAGTAGTAGATTGGATAAATAGATCTTGCGGAAACGTGAAATAAAATAAATAACAAAAAATTGCAGCAAGGTATTTTTGGGGTTTTGGAATAATAGATCGGAAAATAAAAGAGGCAAATAATAGATTAGAAAGCAAATATGATAAAGAATAGACCCGGGGGCCGTAGATATCACTAATGGCTGATACGTCTCCAACGTATCTATAATTTTTGATTGTTCCATGATATTATATTATCTGTTTTAGATGTTTTATATGCATTAATATGCTATTTTATATTATTTTTGGGACTAATCTATTAACCTAGAGCCCAGTGCCAGTTTTTGTTTTTTCCTTGTTTCTGACTTTCATAGAAAAGGAATACCAAACAGAATGAAACCTTCGCGATGATTTTTCTTGGACCAGAAGACAACCAGGAGACTTGGAGATGAAGTCAGAGGAGCCACGAGGCGGCCACAAGGACGGAGGGCGCGCATAGGGTGATATGATACCAGGGCACTCCTGCAAGCTTGGCAGTTGCCAAGGGGAGTGCCCATACCCATGTTTTTATGTCTCTTTCTCTGGAGGTGGTGATGTAATATTCTTGGCGATGATGCCCCATAGGATATGATTCTCTTCCTCGAGCTTATTGACTTGCTACTTGATATCCATTATTTCCTTATGGAGCTTACCCGTGATGGATAAAGCTCCTTGCACCCATGGATGTTGCATAGCTGCGGGAGAACAAGTAACACTCTTTTTCATATTTTCATAAGAAAGAAATCTAACATTGGGAGGGATGACCGAGTTTGGAATTGCTGAGCTCTGAAGTTCCTCCATTGTGAATCTGGCTTGGAGACAAGAGGTAACTTCTTGATCCTCCTCCATGGCATCTATCCTTTTCAAGTCGGCCTCCATCTCTTCCTCAGTTCATGGCCCAAAGTGATTGGCATCGCTGTTTGCCTTTGGCCACGGTGTCGGGTAAGATACCCGACTCTCCCCAACTGACTCTTGAGAAGACATCTTGATTTATATCTGCAACACAGACAACTCGAAACAAAAACAAAGGATATTTGCATGGTATGGTGGTTAAAACCTTCGGGAGATTATATAATGAATTTTTACCGACCAAAAGAAGTATCGTGCAAGAAATCGAACTCCGGGGGGCACACGAGGTGCCCACGAGGCAGGGGCGCGCCCAGGGGGTAGGGCGCGCCCTTCACCCTCGTGGACGCCTCGTGTCCTTTTCGGACTACTTCTTATTTTCCTATTTTCTTAAATATTCCAAAATGAAGAAAAAATGCTATTATAACTGTTTTGGAGTCGGTTTACTTACCATACCACATACCTATTCCTTTTCGGAGGTTGAAACGTTCTAGAAAGTGTCCCTTATATACTCCTCCGGGGTTACGGTGTCAATAACATTAGTTTCAACATTTATGGGATTACCTGAGATATAATGTTTGATTCTTTGACCATTCACCACCCTCGGATTTGTGCCTTCGAAGTTGTTGATTTTTATGGCACCGGAACGATAGACCTCCTCGATAACGTAAGGACCTTCCCATTTAGAGAGGAGTTTTCCTGCAAAAATTCTTAAACGAGAGTTGTATAACAATACATAATCACCTACATTAAACTCACATTTTTGTATCCTTTTGTCATGCCATCTTTCAACTTTTTCTTTAAACAGTTTGGCATTCTCATAGGCCTGGGTTCTCCACTCATCAAGTGAGCTAATGTCAAATAGTATCTTCTCATCGTCAAGTTTGAAATCATAATTGAGCTCTTTAATGGCCCTATATGCCTTATGTTCTAGTTCGAGAGGTAAGTGACATGCTTTTCCATAAACCATTTTATACGGAGACATACCCATATGATTTTTATATGCAGTTCTATAGGCCCATAATGCATCATAAAATTTCTTGGACCAATTATTTCTAGATCTATTAACAGTCTTTTGAAAAAATAATTTAAGCTCTCTATTACTCAATTCCCCTTGACCACTAGACTATGGATGATATGGAGATGCAATTCTATGATTAACATCATACTTAGCAAGCATTTTACGGAAAGCACCATGAATAAAATGTGAACCACCATCAGTCATTAAGTATCTAGGGACTCTAAACCTCGGAAAAATAACTTCTTTAAGCATCTTAATAGAGGTGTTATGATCAGCACTACTAGTTGGAATAGCTTCTACCCACTTAGTAACGTAATCAACAACAACTAAAATATGTGTATACCCATTAGAGAAAGGAAACGGTCCCATATAATCAAAGCCCCAAACATCAAATGGTTCAATAACAAGTGAATAATTCATAGGCATTTCCTGACATCTAATAATATTACCAATTCTTTGACATTCAACCCAGGACAAGACAAACTTATGGGCATCCTTGAAGAGAGTAGGCCAATAAAAACTGGATTGCAATACCTTATGTGCAGTTCTATCTCCAGCATAGTGTCCTCCATAAGCCTCGGAGTGACACTTGCGTAGGATCTGTTCCTGTTCATGCTCAGGTACACAATGTCTAATAACACCATCTACTCCTTCTTTATAAAGGTGTGGGTCATCCCAAAAGTAATTTCTTAAATCATAGAAGAACTTTTTCTTTTGTTGGTATGTGAAACTAGGTGGTATAAATTTGGCAACAATATAATTAGCATAATTGGCATACCATGGAGCAGTACAAGAAGCATTTATGACAGCTAGGTGTTCATCAGAAAAGCTATCATCAATAGGTAGTGGGTCATCAAGAACATTCTCTAACCTAGACAAGTTGTCTGCAACGGGGTTCTCAGCTCCCTTTATATCAATAATATGCAAATCAAATTCTTGTAGCAAGAGAACCCATCTAATAAGTCTAGGTTTAGCATCTTTCTTTTCCATAAGATATGTAATAGCAGCATGATCAATGTGAACAGTTACTTTAGAATCAACAATGTAAGGTCTGAACTTATCACAAGCAAAGACAACTGCTAAAAATTCCTTTTCAGTAGTAGCATAGTTTCTCTGGGCACTGTCTAAAGTTTTACTAGCATATTGAATAACATTTAATTTCTTATCAACTCTTTGTCCTAGAACAGCCCCTACAGCATAATCGCTAGCATCACACATAATTTCAAATGGTAAATTCCAATCAAGAGGCTGAACAATAGGTGCAGAAATAAAAGCTTTCTTAAGTATTTCAAATGCTTCTACACAATCATCATCAAAGATAAAAGGAACATCTTTTTTGTAAGAGATTAGTCAGAGGCCGAGAAATTTTAGAGAAGTCCTTAAAGAACCTCCTATGAAAAAACCGGCATGACCAAGGAAGCTTCTTATACCTTTAATGTCCTTAGGACACGGCATCTTTTCAATAGCATCAAATTTAGGTTTATAAACTTCAATACCTCTTTCAGAAATTTTATGCCCCAAGACAATACCTCCATTAACCATAAAGTGGCACTTCTCCCAATTCAAGATAAGATTAGTTTCTTCACATCTCTGCAAAACTCGATCAAGGTTGCTTAAGCAATCATCAAAAGAAGTTCCATAAACGGAGAAATCATCCATGAAAACCTCAACAATCTTTTCACAGAAGTCAGAGAATATAGCAGTCATACATCTTTGAAAAGTAGCAGGTGCATTGCATAAACCAAAAAGCATATGTCTATAAGCAAAGGTACCGAAAGGGCAAGTAAAAGTTGTCTTTTCTTGATCCTCTTTTGACACGGGTATTTGAGAGAAACCAGAATAACCATCTACAAAGCAAAAATGTGTGTGTAGGATAATCTTTCTAGCATTTGATCAATAAAAGGTAAAGGGTAATGATTGATACATCTCCAACGTATCTATAATTTTTTATTATTCCATGCTATTATATTATCTGTTTTGGATGTTAATGAGCTTTATTTTACACTTTTATATTATTTTTGGGACTAACCTACTAACCCAAGGCCCAGTGCAAATTGCTGTTTTTTGCCTATTTCGGTGTTTCGCAGAAAAGGAATATCAAACGGAATCCAAACAGAATAAAACCTTTGGAAGAGTTATTTTTGGAACAAACGTGATCCAGGGGACTTGGAGTAGACGTCAAGAAACCAACGAGGTGGCCACGAGGCAGGGGGGCGCGCCCTCCCCCCTCGTGGCTCCACCGACCTACTTCTTCCTCCTATATATATTCATATACCCCGAAAACATCCAGGAGCACCACGAAACCCTATTTCCACCGCCGCAACCTTTTGTACCCAAGAGATCCCATCTTGGGGCCTTTTCCGGAGCTCCGCCGGAGGGGGCATAGATCATGGAGGGCCTCTACATCAACTCCATGGCCCCTCCGATGATGTGTGAGTAGTTTACTTCAGACCTTCGGGTCCATAGCTATTAGCTAGATCGCTTCTTCTCTCTCTTTGAATCTCAATACAAAGTTCTCCTCGATCTTCTTGGAGATCTATTTGATGTAACTCTTTTTGCGGTGTGTTTGTCGAGATCCGATGAATTGTGGGTTTATGATCAAGTCTATCTGTGAACAATATTTGATTCTTCTCTGAAATCTTTTATGTATGATTGGTTATCTTTGCAAGTCTCTTTGAATTATCAGTTTGTTTTGGCCTACTAGATTGATCTTTCTTGCAATGGGAGAAGTGCTTAGCTTTGGGTTCAATCTTGCGGTGCTCGATCCCAGTGACAAGAGGGAAACGACACGTATTGTATTGTTGCCATCGAGGATAAAAAGATGGGGTTTATATCATATTGCTTGAGTTTATCCCTCTACATCATGTCATCTTACCTAATGCGTTACTCTGTTCTTATGAACTTAATACTCTAGATGCATGCTAGATAGCGGTCGATGTGTGGAGTAATAGTAGTAGATGCAGGCAGGAGTCGGTCTAATTGTCAAGGACGTGGTGCCTATATACATGATCATGCCTAGATATTCTCATAATTATTCGCTTTTCTATCAATTGCGCGACAGTAATTTGTTCACCCACCGTAATACTTATGCTATCTTGAGAGAAGCCACTAGTGAAACCTATGGCCCCGGGTCTATTCTCCATTATATTAATCTCCCATCAACAAGTTATTTCTGGCACCGTTTATTTTGCAATATTTACTTTCAATCTATATCATAAAAATACAAAAAATATTTATCTTATCATTATTATCTCTATCAGATCTCACTCTCGTAAGTGACCGTGAAGGGATTGACAACCCCTTTATCGCGTTGGTTGCGAGGTTCTTATTTCTTTGTGTAGGTACGAGGGACTTGCGTGTAGTCTCCTACTGGATTGATACCTTGGTTCTCAAAAACTGAGGGAAGTACTTACGCTACTTTGCTGCATCACCCTTTCCTCTTCAAGATAAAACCAACGCAGTGCTCAAGAGGTAGCAAGAAGGATTTCTGGCGCCGTTGCCGGGGAGGCTTACACTAAGTAAGTCAAGATTCGATCTCCCGCCAACGTGCGATTTCTGGCACCGTTGTCGGGGAGATCTACGCACAAGTCAAGACATACCAAGTACCCATCACAAACTCTTATCCCTCGCATTACATTATTTGCCATTTGCCTCTCGTTTTCCTCTCCCCCACTTCACCCTTGCCGTTTTATTCGCCCTCTTTTTTCGATCGCTTTTTCTTTCGATTGCCTCTTGTATCCCTTGTGTCTTCATGGCTAGTATTTTATCCACTCCTTTATTTCTCGAGAATGAATTCCTTAATTTTAAACAAAGGGAGGGAGAAAATCTAAAAGATGCTTGGTACAGAATTTGCAATGCGCAAAATAGATCTACTAGAAAGGAATCTACTTTCGTTCTTCTTCGCAATTTTTATGTAGGCATCACTCCTTAGAATAGACATATTCTTGATACCATTACCGGAGGAAATTTCTTGGGTAGCCATACTTTTGATTCTTATAATGCTATGATAGATTTGTTTGGCACACCACCTCTCTTGGTTAATGCAACTATGTTAACTTTGGAACATGTTATGCAAAGGCTCGGAATTATTGAAAATAAAGTTGCCACTATGGAATTGATTGAGAATTTGGATAAAAGGATCCACAACCAAATTACCCAATATGGATCTAAGGTAGGAGTTACTCTGAAAAGTTTTAAAGAAAAAGAACCCGTAGTTAATGAAAGAATAGACCAAGATTCCACTAGAATTGATAAACTTGAGGGTATTTTTACCAACTTAGGGTCCGCTTTTTCTGCCGTAAGGAATAATCCAAATCCTCCTACCACCAAAGTTGCCAAATTAATGTATGTTCCTAAAAATAATGGTGAAACTTCTAGTAAGGAAAATGCGGATCTCAGGTGTTCACCCCAACTTTCTCGCAATCATTAAGGAACCTTTTGCTACAAATGATTTTCTTGATTTCTTGCCTAGGATTTTAATAATTAATAGAAAGAAGGAAACTCCTAAGGGTTATAAGTGTTCTATTGAAGAATTGCATACCAAAGATAATAATACCTAGATCTATCCTTGCTTTTATGACTAGCTAGGGGCGTTAAACGATAGCGCTTGTTGGGAGGAAACACAATTTTATTTTTGTTCCTTGCTTTTTGATTCTGTTTAGTAATAAATAATTAATCTAGCCTCTGTTTAGATGTGGTTTTATGCTTTTAATTAGTGTTTGTGCCAAGTAGAACCTTTGGGAAGACTTGGGGAAGGTCTTTGCGATCTTGCTGTAAAAAACAGAAACTTTAGCCCTCACCAGATTTGCTGCCATTTTTTACTGGAGAGTGATATTTAGTTAATTATTTTTGAAGATGATTAATAGATAAATTCCTCACGTCCAGAAATTTATTTTATAATTTTTGGGGTTCCAGAAGTATTCGAAACCTACAGATTACTACAGACTGTTCTGTTTTTCACAGATTCTGTTTTTCGTGTGTTGTTTGCTTATTTTGATGAATTTATGGCTAGTATTTGAGTGTATGAACCATAGGTAAGTCAGAATATAGTAGGTTTAACACCAATATAAATAAAGAATGAGTACATTACAGTACCTTAAGTGGTGGTTTGTTTTCTTTTACTAACGGAGCTCATGAGATTTTCTCTTTAAGTTTTGTGTTGTGAAGTTTTCAAGTTTTGGGTAAAGATTTGATGGATTATGGAACAAGGAGTGGCAAAAGCCTAAGCTTGGGGATGACCAAGGCACCCCAAGGTAAAATTCAAGGACAACCAAAAGCCTAAGCTTGGGGATGCCCCGGAAGGCATCCCCTCTTTCGTCTTCTTCTATCGGTAACTTTACTTGAGGCCATGTTTTTATTCACCACATGATATGTGTTTTGCTTGGAGCGTCTTGTATGATTTGAGTCTTTGCTTTTTAGTTTACCAAAATCATCCTTGCTGTACACACCTTTTGGGAGAGACACACATGAATCAGAATTTACTAGAACACTCTACGTGCTTCACGTATATCTTTTGAGTTAGATATTTTGCTCTAGTGCTTCGCTTATATCTTTTAGAGCATGGTGGTGGTTTTATTTTATAGAAATTATTGATATCTCATGCTTCACTTATATTATTTTGAGATTCCTTTATAACATCATGGTAATTTGCTTTGGTTATGAATTTAGCCCTAATATGATATGCATCCAAGATCGGAATAATAAAAACTTTCATAAAAAGTGCATCGAATACTAGGAGAAGTTTGATACTTGATAATTGTTTTGAGATATAAATGTGGTAATATTAGAGTGTGCTAGTTGAGTAGTTGTGAATTTTAGAAATACTTGTGTTGAAGTTTGCAAGTCCCATAGCATGCACGTATGGTGACATTTGTGTAACAAATTTGAAACATGAGGTGTTATTTGATTGTCTTCCTTATGAGTGGCGGTCGGGGATGAGCGATGGTCTTTTCCTACCAATCTATCCCCCTAGGAGCATGCGCGTAATGCTTGGTTTTTGATGACTTGTAGATTTTTGCAATAAGTATGTGAGCTCTTTATGACTAATGTTGAGTCCATGGATTATACGCACTCTCACCCTTCCATCCTTGCTAGCCTCTTCGGTACCGTGCATTGCCCTTTCTCACCTTGAGAGTTGGTGCAAACTTCACCGGTGCATCCAAACCCCGTGATATGATACGCTCTGTCACACATAAACCTACTTATATCTTCCTCAAAATAGCCACCATACCTACCTATTATGGCATTTCCACAGCCATTCCGAGATATATTGCCACACAACTTTCCACTGTTCCGTTTATCATGACACACATCATCATTGTCATATTGCCTTGCATGATCATGTAGTTGACATCGTATTTTTGGCAAAGCCACCATTCATAATTTTTCATACATGTCACTCTTGATTCATTGCCCATCCCGGTACACCGCCGGAGGCATTCATATAGAGTCATACTTTGTTCTAGCATCAAGTTGTAATCATTGAGTAGTAAATGAATAGAAGTGTGATGATAATCATTAATAGAGCATTGTCCCAAATAAAAAAAGAAAGGCCAAAAAAAGAAGGCCCCAAAAAATAAAAATAAATAAAAAGGGGCAATGCTACTATCCTTTTTTCCACACTTGTGCTTCAAAGTAGCACCATGATCGTTATGATAGAAAGTCTCTTGTTTTGTCACTTTCATATACTAGTTGGAATTTTTCATTATAGAACTTGGCTTGTATATTCCAACAATGGGCTTCCTCAAATGCCCTAGGTCTTTGTGAGCAAGCAAGTTGGATGCACACCCACTTAGTTTCTTTTGTTGAGCTTTCATACATTTATAGCTCTAGTGCATCCGTTGCATGGCAATCCCTACTCCTTGCATTGACATCAATTGATGGGCATCTCCCTAGCCCATTGATTAGCCGCGTCGATGTGAGACTGTCTCCTTTTTTGTCTTCTCCACATAACCCCATCATCATATTCTATTCCACCCATAGTGCTATATCCATGGCTCACGCTCATGTATTGCGTGAAAGTTGAAAAAAGTTTGAGATTACTAAAGTGTGAAACAATTGCTTGGCTTGTCATCAGGCTTGTGCATGATGAGAGCATTCTTGTGTGACGAAAATGGAGCATGACCAAACTATATCCATGGCTCACGCTCATGTATTGCATGAAAGTTGAAAAAAGTTTGAGATTACAAAAGTGTGAAACAATTGCTTGGCTTGCCATCGGGGTTGTGCATGATGAGAGCATTCTTGTGTGACGAAAAGGGAGCATGACCAAACTATATGATTTTGTAGGGATGAACATTCTTTTGCCATGTTATTTTGAGAAGACATAATTACTTAGTTAGTATGCTTGAAGTATTATTATTTTTATGTCAATATTAGACTTTTGTCTTGAATCTTTTGGATCTGAATATTCATGCCACAATAAAGAGAATTACATTGAGAATTATGCTAGGTAGCATTCCACTTCAAACATTCTGTTTTTATCATTTACCTACTCGAGGACTAGCAGGAATTAAGCTTGGGGATGCTTGATACATCTCCAATGTATCTATAATTTTTTATTGTTCCATGCTATTATATTATCTATTTTGGATGTTAGTGGGCTTTATTTTACACTTTTATATTATTTTTGGGACTAACCTACTAACCCAAGGCCCAGCGCAAATTGTTTTTTTTGCCTATTTCAGTGTTTCGCAGAAGAGGAATATCAAACGGAATCCAAACAGAATAAAACCTCCGGAAGAGTTATTTTTGGAACAAACATGATCCAGGGAACTTGGAGTAGACGTCAAGCAACCAACAAGGTGGCCACGAGGTAGGGGGCGTGCCTACCCCCCTAGATGCACCCTCCCCCCTCGTGGGCCCCTCGTGGCTCCACCGACCTACTTCTTCCTCCTATATATATTCATATACCCAGAAAACATCCAGCAGCACCATGAAACCCTATTTCCACCGTCGCAACCTTCTGTACCCAAGAGATCCCATCTCGGGGCCTTTTTCGGAGCTCCGCCGGAGGGGGCATCGATCACGGAAGGCTTCTGTAGATGCTGAAGTAGACGCTGGAGTTGGAGCTGAAGTAGATGCTGGAGCTGGTGGAACTGAGGCTGTAGCTGGTGCTGAGGTGGTGGCTCTTGTGTCAGCAACTGGCACGGCAGACGACCTCGGACCTCGTGGCACTCTGGCAAAGGCATGAGTGGTAGTCCTGCCTCTCCTCTCCTGCATATCATCTTGGAGCTGCTCCACTGCAGTCTGAATCTCCGTTACCTTGACATCCAAGTCATAGAACTTTTGTTCCATGATTCTCTCTAGGCTTGCCTGGTTTTGAGTTAGGGTGGCTAGTCCTTGCTCAATCCGCAGGGTGGATGCAATCAGGTAACCAAGCTGCTCTTGTTTGGTCTTCAAGAAATACTCAGATGCCTCCTCTTGAGTTGGCATCTTGGCAGCTTTCTCCTTCCTTGCCTTCTCCTTCTTTGCGTATGCTTGAGCAGATGATGGCTCGTTCTCAGTCATGACAACTTGATTGTCCTCAAAATCTGGATGGATGGGCAGGTGTTCCTTGTCCAATAAATATATGCTCGTGCCCATCTTGGAGTTAATGAGCTCCTGGATCTGAGGGGCATATCCGCAACTCCTCTTCTGATCTGCTGCAGTCCTTTTGATGGTTTCCACTATGAGGCTCATCACCTTGAACTTCTGAGGCACATCAAATACATGTAGCAAGTTGATAGCATGTCCTCTGATCATCTTGTGATCTCCAGACATGGGCAATAAGGTGTGCCTCAAGATCCAATTGATAGTTGGCAGCCCTGACAGAAGGTAATGCACAGACCCAAATTTGAAGGTGTCAAGAGCTTCATTGGGAATTTCCTTGTACATATTGGACATAGAGTTATGGTCCATCTTCTTCTTGGCATATATGTCCAAGTCATCATCATGCTCCTCTGGGGCATTAATGATCTGTGCCCACTCAGCAACTGTGGATTGGTACCTTGTAGCCTCAGACATCCATGTGATCCTCCCATCTGAATAAAAGTGTGTTGTGGAGTAGAACTGCATTATAAGCTCCTCATTCCACTTTGTGAGCTTCTGCCCAACAAAGTCAGCTACTCCACAAGCTATGAAGCTGTCTTGCACTCCAGGATAGTGCTCCTCATTGTCCTTGATGTACTGCCAGTCAACCCATCTCATATCACAGACTATTGGCTTCTTATCAAGCAGCACTGTCTCATAGAAGTCTTGCTGTTCCTTAGTGTGGAACCTGTAGTCAACAACAGTCCTCCTCCTTGAAGCATACAGGTCTGCTTCTCTCCACTTCCTCAGCCCTGAATCTCTCCTGAGCTTCATGTCCTCAGCCACAGGATGCGCATCGTTGTGGTCTGGGATCTTGGGCTTGAGCTTTCTCAGAACTTGCTCTTCATCCTCTTCTTCAGCAACAGTCTCAGGCACTAGGGCCTTGTTCTTCTCAGCTGCAGGAATGCTCCTTGTATTCCTCTTTGGTTTTGGCTTGGATGCAGCTTTGGGCTTAGATGCAGTAGCCCCTGATCTTATGGCATCACCCATCAGCTTGGGTGCCTTGGGTGCTGGTGCAGCTACCTCTTCTTCCTCTTCCATGATGGAAGCCTTTCCTAGCACTCTGGCTACGGTCTTCTTAACCCTTTCCTTTCTTTTCTTTCCCTCAGCAGCAACTGGCTCTTTAGGTGCAGGCTTCTCAGTTGAAGCTCTTGCCTTTGACATGGGCTGCCTGCCTGCTGGCCTTTTGATTTTCAGCCCTGGCTTTGTGCCTTGAGCTGGCTCAACTCTCTTTGATGTGGCCTCTTCCTCTGCCACATAATCTTCATCTTCGGAATCAGAAGTTCTCTTCTTCCTCTGTCTGGTGGCAGCTTTTGGCAAGTTGCTAGGGGTGCTCCGGCTGCCCTCATCTGAAGAGCTGGAGGGACTAGTGCCCTCACTCATGTGCACCTGCTGCTCTGACATGTTCTGGCTGTCACTTTGATCAGACATGCTGCAAGCTCTGACTGCTGACCCTGTGAACAGTTTATAGATGAGGTAGAAAAGATGAGCATCACAAAATGCAGAGATTTTTGCAAAAGAATGATCCAAAAACTTAGTTTCAGTTTCCCACTGAAATCATCTCGGATCTACCGATTTTCAAACTCGGTGATACCGAAGCAGTTTTGGAACTTAAACTAGTGAACTCGGTAGGACCGAGTCACAGTTCGGTGGCACCGAGACTGCTAGGGTTTCACAGAGTTCCAAAATCGGTCACACCGATAAGTAATTCTCGGTCAGACCGAGTCTCACTTGTGCAATGGCATAAGCCAAATCGGTGGGACCGAGTTTTTCAACTCGGTGGGTCCGAGATGGTTTCGGCGGAAACCTAACCCTAAAATTTTCGAATCAAAGCTAATCTACGGGTGTATTGACTGGATAGGAGTGTTTCAATCGTGGCAAGAATCATGAAGAACACAATGTGCTAGGAATCGGACGGGGAATAGCACTGTGATCGAGTCCATACCCTAGTTCGGCGGAGACTCGCTATGGCGGCAACGGCGGGGCAGAATTCCCGTTGACGGCGACGGAGACCAGCGACTGGAGGCGGCTGGCGGCGAGAAGATGATCTGGAGACCACGTTGGCAGAGCAGGCTATCGCGCGGGCGAAGGGGTTTGGAGAAATTTCCAAATTTTGCCTGTGACTATATATAGCCCGACCCTGTCGGTGTGACCGAGTGGAACAACTCGGTGGCACCGAGATTCATAACTGCAGGCAGTTACTGAAACTCGGTGTGACCGAAATGTTCAAATCGGTTGCACCAAGATCAAAAACCTAGATCAACTTAATGATCTCGGTAGGACCGAAAGTGGGGTATCGGTCAGACCGAGAATCATAAAGAGGTTTTGGAAGTTTAAGTCTATGACGAATCGGGGACTCCAAGCGCTCCTCACACAGAGTGGTTCGAATCTGACTTGATCAAATTTTGTGATGCAGCATGAATAGAGTTTGAGACGAGAAAAGCATAGATAGCTAGAGGAGGTACTTAGGCATTCTTGTCCATCCACTTGGCAAAAGAAAATAAAACCAAACAATCAAAACAACAAGTGGATGTCCTCGAATGAGTAAAATATGCAACCAGCATGCTCACACAATAAGATGGCAAATGAAATATGTGGCAAGGCATGCACAACCAATTCTAGCATCTATCAAGCAATTTGCGATGACAAGGTCATCTATATATGAGTATATTGACTTAGGAGTCAAGTGAGAGCACTTGATCATAGGTCATACTCATCGTTTAAGCTCAAGTGGGGTTACCACTTTTACATAAAGCATTGTTGTGTTCACATCTTTAGAGTTGCTTTAGCTCAAGTCTTAGAGTAAAGCTCCCCCTAGATGTGATATCCCCCCTAAGAGGGATGAACTAACCTTTGGTTTTGTCGATGATGACTTCATGTAGATGTTGAAGATGTGGATGCTCAATGTTGATGTAGATCACTTGGAGCTATCCATTTGAGTGAATTGCACTTTCAATACCTACATGGGTTAGTCCCACAAGGAACAAACAAGGATATCCATAGACATAGAGTGATGCACACAAAAGATGATGTCCATGAAAACTTTTAGGTTACCTTGTCCCTTGTCTTACCAACAAGAGGGTTTGTGACTCCTTGAACTAGTGCAAGATGTGGAAGTTGATTGCACTTGTTCTTGCCAAAATGATAAGAGTGAAGTATGTTGGCGCAGTCACCCTCAAGAACTCTCTAGTTCTTCTTCTTTTGGATCCACATCATCTTGATGGGAATCCTTGGAGTTGTAGTCGTACTTGATGAAGTGGAACTTGAAGTAGTCTTGGGAATCCACTTGACTAAGGTCTTAGGAGCTTCTTCAAATGCGTCAATTTCCTCTTGAAGCTTGTCCTTGCCTTTTTGCTGTAGTCTTGTGGTGGAAGATCATCTTGAGCTTGTGTCCCCTTGAAAGAAGTATCATACTTCTCTTACTGAGGAACAAACTTTGCCTTGGGGTATTGATCTTCTTCCCACTTAACTCCATTGGCATTGAACTTTCGTTCAAAACCAACACCTTGATTCTTCCGGTGCATTCCTTGCTTGCGCACAATTTCCTCGAATTGCTTACTCCCGGCAAGGCTTTTGTACACTCCTTTCTCTATAATTCCCTTCAATAACTATTTTCTTGCTCAAGTGTAACTTGGCTAAGAGAATCATTAGTGGAATCAAGAGAACTACTAGAAGCAACAATATTGGATTTAGCATGATCATCTTTACTGCTAGAGGAAGAATCTTTCTTGTTCTTGTTACTATACTTGACTTGAGGCATGTAAGTGGATAAGAGTAAACGCTTGGCAATGTAAGAAGAATTTTCTTGCGGAGATCATCATTGATTTCTTTTAAGAACTCATGCTCTTGCTCAAGATTGAGCTTTTCAAAGCGTATTTCTCATGAGCTCTTAAAAGTTCTCGATGATCTTCGAAGATAGTTTCATGAGCTAACTTAAGAGTGTTTAGTTCTTTAGTTAGAGCCTCAATCTTCTCCTTATCATTGCATTCGTTTTATCTTGATTAGCATGTTTAATTGACGTTTCATCATAGTATTCATCACTAGAGTTGTCACAAGCAAATCATCACCTAACAAGTCATCTTCATCACTATTGAAATCAACATACTCGGGGTGTGTTACCTTAGGACCTTTGGCCATGAAGCATCTTCCAATTCCTTCATTTGGTGAGTCAAATATGTCGTAGGAGTTGTTGACACAAGTGCTAGACCGCAACACCTTCATCTTGAGTATCTTCGGAGTCGGAGTGATAACTTCTCTCGGAGTGGCTGTCGGAGTCGGAGCCGGATACCCATTCACCAACATGAGCTTGATGTCTTCGTCTTGTGTAGCTCCTTGATGATTTTTCCTTCCTTTCGGAATCCTTGCTTCTCCGTGAGTATCTTCGTTCATAACGATCATCTCTACTCCTCCTCTCTCTTGGTGGTGATTCTTTGCTTCTTCTTTTTGGAGAATCTTCTCTTCTCTTGTAGGGAGCCGTACACTCATTGAATAGTGTCGGGTCTTCCACAACTGTAGCAGTTTCGCTCTCGACTAGAAGATCTTTTGTCATTGTAGGACCTTGACTTGAAGCTTCTATCTTTGCTTCTACTCTTGTAGAACTTGTTGAAGTTCTTCACCATTAAGCTCAATTCTTCATTGAAGTCTTGTTTCTCACTTGATGATGTAGGGGCTTCACATGAGGCTTTATAGGCACCACTTGATTTGTTGTGAAGTTCCTCTTTATCCTTAAGTGACATCTCATGAGCAACAATTCTTCCAATCACCTCCGTTGGCTTGAGATCTTTTTAATTGGGCATCATTTGGATCAATGTGCACACGGTATCATATTTTCCATCCAAGGCTCTTAGAATCTTCTTGATGATGAATCTGTCGGTCATCTCTTCACTTCCTAAGCCAGCAATCTCATTTGTGATGAGAGCAAACCTAGAGTACATTTCAGCGACACCTTCACCATCCTTCATCTTGAACTTGTCAAGTTGGCTTTGAAGCACATCCAACTTGGATTCCTTGACGGAGTCGATACCTTCGTGCATATCAATCAAAGTATCCCAAATTTCCTTTGCATTCTCAAGACGGCTGATTTTGTTGAATTCTTCGGGGCACAATCCGTTGAAGAGAATATCACAAGCTTGAGCATTGTATTGCAACATCTTCAACTCATCCGCGGTAGCTTCACGGTTTGGTTCTTTCCCATCAAAGAAGTCACCTTGCAAACCAACACACACAATAGCCCAAACGGCGGGGTTATGTCCAAGAATATGCATTTTCATTTTATGCTTCCAACTAGCAAAATTAGTACCATCAAAGTAAGGACCTCTGCGGTGATAATTTCCCTCGCTAGACGCCATACTCTCCTAGGTTGTGAAACCAAGGCTACGACCACCAAAAGCTATGGAGATCAAAGCAAATGGAGACCAAAGCTCTGATACCACTTGTAGGATCGAAAGTATGTCTAGAGGGGGGGGTGATTAGACTACTTGACCAAATAAAAACTTAAACCTTTTCCCAATTTTAGTTCTTGGCAGATTTTAGATATTGTAGGACAAGTCAAGCAATCATCACATAATTCAAGCAAGCATGCAAAGAGTATATTGGCAGCGGAAAGTAAAGCATGCAACTTGCAAGAATGTAAAGGGAAGGGTTTGGAGAATTCAAACGCAATTGGAGACACGGATGTTTTTCCCGTGGTTCGGATAGGTGGTGCTATCCTACATCCACGTTGATGGAGACTTCAACCCACAAAGGGTAACGTTGCGCGAGTCCACAGGGCTCCACCCACAAAGGGTAACGGTTGCGCGAGTCCACGAAGGGCTCCACCCACAAAGGGTCCACGAAGAAGCAACCACCCACAAAGGGTCCACGAAGAAGCAACCTTGTCTATCCCACCATGGCCATCGCCCACAAAGGACTTGCCTCACTAGCGGTAGATCTTCACGAAGTAAGGCGATCTCCTTGCCCTTACAAACTCCTTGGTTCAACTCCACAATCTTGTCGGAGGCTCCCAAGTGACACCTAGCTAATCTAGGAGACACCACTCTCCAAGAAGTAACAAATGGTGTGTAGGTAATGAACTCCTTGCTCTTGTGCTTCAAATGATAGTCTCCCCAACACTCAACTCTCTCTCATAGGATTTGGATTTTGTGGAAAGAAGATTTGAGTGGAAAGCAACTTGGGGAAGGCTAGAGATCAAGATTCATATGGTAGGAATGGAATATCTTGGTCTCAACACATGAGTAGGTGGTTCTCTCTCAGAACATATGAGTTGGAATGTGTATGTGTTCTGATGGCTCTCTCTCGAATGAAGAGGAGGTGGAGGGGTATATATAGCCTCCACACAAAATCCAACCGTTACACAGTTTTCCAATCTCGGTGGGACCGAATAAAACTCGGTCTGACCGAAGTAGTAAACCTAGTGACCGTTAGGAATTTCGGTGGGACTGACATGCAACTCGGTAGGACCGATTCGGTTAGGGTTTGGGCACAACGTAATCTCGGTGAGACCGATTACACAAACTCGGTGGGACCGAATTTGGTAATTAGCTAACCAAAGAGTTGGTCAGGCAAACTCGGTGGGACCGATTTGCTCTTTCGGTGAGACCGAGTGGAACTCGGTGAGACCGAAAAGTTACAAAGGGGAAACACTAAGTTTACATTGCAATCTCGGTGGGACCGATTCGCTCTTTCGGTGAGACCGAAAAGTTACGAAAAGGGAAACAGAGAGTTTGCAATCCCATCTCGGTGAGACCGAGATCCCTATCGGTAGAACCGAATTGCTAGGGTTTGGCAGTGGCTAATGACAAGTGAAACTCGGTGGCGCCGGATAGGAAGAATCAGTAGGACCAAGTTTGCCTTAGGGTTTAGGTTATATGTGGATATGGGAAAGTAGTTGAGGGTTTTTGGAGCATATCACTAAGCACATGAAGCAAGAGGCTCATTAAGAAACACCTTATCCCTCCTTGATAGTATTGGCTTTTCCTAAAGACTCAATGTGATCTTGGATCACTAAAATATAAAATGAAGAGTCTTGAGCTTTTGAGCTTGAGCCAATCCTTTTTCCTTAGCATTTTGAGGGTTCCACTTTCATACCCATGCCATGCCAATCATTGAGCTTTCCTGAAATAATCATCTTGGAATAGCATTAGCTCAATGAGCTATATGTTGTTATGAATTACCAAAACCACCTAGGGATAGTTGCACTTTCAGCGGTGCTTCCAGGACGTAGTTCTTCTGTGCAGCAATGAGGATAATCCTCAAGTTACGGACCCAGTCCGTGTAATTGCTACCATCATCTTTCAACTTTGCTTTCTCAAGGAACGCATTAAAATTCAACGGAACAACAGAAGGGGCATCTATCTACAATCAAACATAGACAAGCAAGATACTATCAGGTACTAAGTTCATGATAAATTTAAGTTCAATTAATCATATTACTTAAGAACTCCCACTTAGAAAGACATCCCTCTAATCCTCTAAGTGATCACGTGATCCAAATCAACTAAACCATAACCGATCATCACGTGAAATGGAGTAGCTTTCAATGGTGAACATCACTATGTTGATCATATCTACTATATGATTCACGCTCGACCTTTTGGTCTCAGTGTTGTGAGGCCATATCTGCATATGCTAGGCTCGTGAAGTTTAACCTGAGTATTCTGCATGTGCAAAACTGGCTTGCACCCGTTGTAGATGGACGTAGAGCTTATCACACCCGATCATCACGTGGTGTGTGGGCACGATGAACTTTGGGAACGGTGCATACTCAGGGAGAACACTTTTATCTTGAAATTTAGTGAGAGATCATCTTATAATGCTACCGTCAATCAAAGCAAGATAAGATGCATAAAAGATAAACATCACATGCAATCAATATCAGTGATATGATATGGCCATCATCATCTTGTGCTTGTGATCTCCATCTCCGAAGCACCGTCATGATCACCATCGTCACCGGCGCGACACCTTGATCTCCATCGTAGTATCGTTGTCGGCTCGCTAATCTTATGCTTCCACGACTATCGCTACCGCTTAGTGATAAAGTAAAGCATTACAGGGTGATTGCATTGCATACAATAAAGCGACAACCATATGGCTCCTGCCAGTTGCCGATAACTCGGTTACAAAACATGATCATCTCATACAATAAAATTTAGCATCATGTCTTGACCATATCACATCACAACATGCCCTGCAAAAACAAGTTAGACGTCCTCTACTTTGTTGTTGCAAGTTTTACGTGGCTGCTACGGGCTTAGCAAGAACCGTTCTTACCTACGCATCAAAACCACAATGATAGTTTGTCAAGTTGGTGCTGTTTTAACCTTCGCAAGGACCGGGCGTAGCCACACTGGTTCAACTAAAGTTGGAGAAACTGACACCCGCCAGCCACCTATGTGCAAAGCACGTCGGTAGAACCAGTCTCGCGTAAGCATACGCGTAATGCCGGTCCAGGCCGCTTCATCCAACAATACCGCCGAACCAAAGTATGACATGCTGGTAAGCAGTATGACTTATATCGCCCACAACTCACTTGTGTTATACTCGTGCATATAACAATAACGCATAAAACCTGGCTCGGATGCCACTATTGGGGAACGTAGTAATTTCAAAAAAATTCCTACGCACATGCAAGATAATGGTGATGCATAGAAACGAGAGGGGAAAGTGTTGTCCACGTACCCTCATAGACCGAAAGCGGAAGCGTTAGCACAACACGGTTGATGTAGTCGTACATCTTCACGATCCGACCGATCAAGTATCGAACGTACGGCACCTCCGAGTTCAGCACACGTTCAGCCCGATGACGTCCCTCGAACTCCGATCCAGCCGAGTGTTGAGGGAGAGTTTTGTCAGCACGACGGCGTGGTGACGATGTTGATGTTGTACCGACGCAGGGCTTCGCCTAAGCACCGCTACAGTATTATCGAGGTGGAGGGGGGCACCGCACACGGCTAAGAGATCAATGATCAATTGTTGTGTCTCTAGGGTGCCCCCTGCCCCCGTATATAAAGGAGCAAGGGGGTCTGGCCGGCTAAGGGAGAGGGCGCACCAGGAGGAGACCTACTCCCACTGGGAGTAGGACTCCCCCCGTTTCCTAGTGGATTAGGACTTGAGGGGGAAGGAGTGGAGGAGAAAGAAGGAAGGGGGGGCGCCGCCCCCCTCTCCTTGTCCTATTCGGACTAGGGGGAGGGGCGCGTGGCCAGCCCTTGCCTCCTCTCCTCTCTTCCACCTAGGCCCACTAAGGCCCATTTGATTCCCGGGGGGTTCCGGTAACCTCCTGGTACTCCCGTAAAATCCCGATTTTACCCGGAACACTTCCGATATCCAAACATAGGCTTCCAATATATCAATCTTCATGTCTAGATCATTTCGAGACTCCTTGTCATGTTCGTGATCACATCCGGTACTCCGAACAACCTTCGGTACATCAAAACATATAAACTCATAATATAACTGTCATCGTAATGTTAAGCATGTGGACCCTACGGGTTCAAGAACTATGTAGACATGACCGAGACACGTCTCCGGTCAATAAGCAATAGCGGAACCTGGATGCTCATATTGGCTTCTACATATTCTACGAAGATCTTTATCGGTCAGACCGCATAACAACATACGTTGTTCCCTTCGTCATCGGTATGTTACTTGCCCGAGATTCGGTCATCGGTATCTCAATACCTAGTTCAATCTCGTTACCGGCAAGTCTCTTTACTCGTTCCATAATACATCATCTTGCAACTAACTCATTAGTTGCAATGCTTGCAAGGCTTAAGTGATGTGCATTACCGAGAGGGCCCAGAGATACCTCTCCGACAATCGGAGTGACAAATCCTAATCTTGAAATACGCCAACCCAACAAGTACCTTCGGAGACACCTGTAGAGCACCTTTATAATCACCCAGTTACGTTGTGACGTTTGGTAGCACACAAAGTGTTCCTCCGGTAAACAGGAGTTGCATAATCTCATAGTCATATGAACATGTATAAGTCATGAAGAAAGCAATAGCAACATACTAAATGATCGTGTGCTAAGCTAACGGAATGGGTCATGTCAATCACATCATTTTCCTAATGATGTGATCCCGTTAATCAAATGACAACCCATGTCAATGGCTAGGAAACTTAACCATCTTTGATCAATGAGCTAGTCAAGTAGAGGCATACTAGTGACACTCTGTTTGTCTATGTATTCACACATGTATTATGTTTCCGGTTAATACAATTCTAGCATGAATAATAAACATTTATCATGGTATAAGGAAATAAATAATAACTTTATTATGGCCTCTAGGGCATATTTCCTTCAGTCTCCCACTTGCACTAGAGTCAATAATCTAGATTACACAGTAATGATTCTAACACCCATGGAGCCTTGGTGCTGATCATGTTTTGCTCGTGGAAGAGGCTTAGTCAGCGGGTCTGCAACATTCAGATCCGTATGTATCTTGCGAATTTCTATGTCTCCCACCTGGGCTAGATCCCGGATGGAATTGAAGCGTCTCTTGATGTGCTTGGTTCTCTTGTGAAATCTGGATTCCTTCACCAAGGCAATTGCACCAGTATTGTCACAAAAGATTTTCATTGGACCCGATGCACTAGGTATGACACCTAGATCGGATATGAACTCCTTCATCCAGACTCCTTCATTTGCTGCTTCCGAAGCAGCTATGTACTCCGCTTCACATGTAGATCCCGCCATGACGCTTTGTTTAGAACTGCACCAACTGACAGCTCCTCCGTTCAATGTAAACATGTATCCGATTTGCGATTTAGAATCGTCCGGATCAGTGTCAAAGCTTGCATCAACGTAACCATTTACGATGAGCTCTTTGTCACCTCCATAAACGAGAATCATATCCTTAGTCCTTTTCAGGTACTTTAGGATGTTCTTGACCGTTGTCCAGTGATCCACTCCTGGATTACTTTGGTACCTCCCTGCTAGACTTATAGCAAGGCACACATCAGGTCTGGTACACAGCATTGCATACATGATAGAGCCTATGGCTGAAGCATAGGGAACATCTTTCATTTTCTCTCTATCTTCTGCAGTGGTCGGGCATTGAGTCTTACTCAACTTCACACCTTGTAACACATGCAAGAACCCTTTCTTTGCTTGATCCATTTTGAACTTCTTCAAAACTTTGTCAAGGTATGTTCTTTGTGAAAGTCCAATTAAGCGTCTTGATCTATCTCTATAGATCTTAATGCCCAATATGTAAGCAGCTTCACCGAGGTCTTTCATTGAGAAACTCTTATTCAAGTATCCCTTTATGCTATCCAGAAATTCTATATCATTTCCAATCAGCAATATGTCATCCATATATAATATCAGAAATGCTACAGAGCTCCCACTCACTTTCTTATAAATACAGGCTTCTCCAAAAGTCTGTATAAAACCAAATGCTTTGATCACACTATCAAAGCATTTATTCCAACTCCGAGAGGCTTGCACCAGTCCATAAATGGATCGCTGGAGCATGCACACTTTGTTAGCTCCCTTTGGATCGACAAAACCTCCCGGTTGCATCATATACAACTCTTCTTCCAGAAATCCATTCAAGAATGCAGTTTTGACATCCATCTGCCATATTTCATAATCATAAAATGCGGCAATTGCTAACATGATTCGGACAGACTTAAGCATCGCTATGGGTGAGAAGGTCTCATCATAGTCAATCCCATGAACTTGTCGAAAACCTTTCGCAACAAGTCGAGCTTTGTAGACAGTAACATTACCGTCAGTGTCAGTCTTCTTCTTGAAGATCCATTTATTCTCAATTGCTTGCCGATCAACAAGCAAGTCAGCCAAAGTCCACACTTTGTTCTCATACATGGATCCCATCTCAGATTTCATGGCTTCAAGACATTTTGCGGAATCTGGGCTCACCATTGCTTCTTCATAGTTCGTAGGTTCATCATGATCTAGTAGCATGACTTCCAGAATAGGATTACTATACCACTCTGGTGCGGATCTTACTCTGGTTGATCTATCGAGGTTCAGTAGTAAACTTGATCTGAAGTTTCATGATCATCATCATTAACTTCCTCACTATTGGTGTAGGTGTCACAGAAACCGGTATTTCTGTGATGATACTACTTTCCAATAAGGGAGCAGGTACAGTTACCTCATCAAGTTCTACTTTCCTCCCACTCACTTCTTTCGAGAGAAACTCCTTCTCTAGAAAGGATCCATTCTTAGCAATGAATGTCTTGCCTTCGGATCTGTGATAGAAGGTGTACCCAATAGTCTCCTTTGGGTATCCTATGAAGACACATTTCTCCGATTTGGGTTCGAGCTTATCAGGTTGAAGCTTTTTCACATAAGCATCGCAGCCCCGAACTTTCAAAAACGACAACTTTGGTTTCTTTCCAAACCACAGTTCATAAGGCGTCATAGTTCATAAGGTGTCGTCTCAACGGATTTTGATGGTGCCCTATTTAACGTGAATGTGGCCGTCACTAAAGGATAACCCCAAAATGATAGCGGTAAATCAGTAAGAGACATCATAGATCGCACCATATCTAATAAAGTACGATTACGAGTTCGGACACACCATTACTTTGTGGTGTTTCGTGTGGCGTGAGTTGCGAAACTATTCCGCATTGTTTCATGATCATGGCGGTTTGATGAACCGCGCTCATATTCATAGGCTTGAGTACCGTTTCCCTGCAAAACATTTGCGTTAGTGCGACTCAGGTGAGTCCTTTGTCTGTATGAAGCCTTTGGACCGTATGAAGTCTGTGGTCTGAGGTTTGTCTTCTTCACGTGTGGTGTCATGATGACATTCACAGGAAGATTCTCTAGACACTTTTTCGGAACTCAGATCTTCTTCATAGGCGGTCCATTCCTGCAGTTAGTACCAATGTACCTGGCAAACACTTCACCATTTTGATTCTTAAACAGTTTATAGTTTGCATCAAAGGATTCATCAATGACAATGGGATTTGCACAAGAGAAGCCAGATAGATTGGATAGATCTGTTGAAGATTCCTTTGCAGCAACCCATGTGGTTTTAGGGTACTGCTCAGGTTTCAAGTAAGAGCCATCAGCATTCATTTTCCTTACGAACCCAACACCCTCTTTCCTCGGGTTTCGGTTCAAGATCTGCTTTTTGAGGACATCACATAGTGTCTGATGCCCTTTAAGACTTTTGTACATCCCTGTTTCAAGCAATGTCTTCAATCTAGCATTCTCATCAGCAATAGCAGTGGAATCCTCAGCAGAGGGGTTAGTTCCCACATCAACAGTTGAAGATATTGCAATCGTAGCAGCAGTAGAACATTCAGCAACAGTAGTAGCATTATCACGCTCAATGCACTTAAGACATGGTGGTTCAAATCCTTCCTGAGCGGAACTGATCTGTTTGGAGCGAAGTGACTCATTTTCTTTTTGAAGATCTTCATGAGCCGCTCTCAATTTCTCAAGATCTTGCTTCCTTTGAAGATAATCATAGGAAAGCTTTTCATGAGTTGTTGAGAGCGTTTCATGACGACTTTCAAGTTCCTCATACTTAACGTGAAGATATTTTATATCTTCAATTAAGGACTCAGAACGAGTCATTTCAGCGCCTAACAGATCATCGCTTTTGTCTAACAGTTTTTGAATATGTTCCATGGCTTTCTGTTGTTCAGTTGCAATTTTAGCAAGTGTTTTGTAGCTGGGTTTTGAACCACAATCAGAGTCATCGTCACTGGATGTTTGATAGTGAGTAGTGCGTGTGTTTACCTTGGCACCGCGTGCCATGAAGCAGTAGGTAGGAGCGGAGTAGTCCTTGTCATTTGCATCGGTGTCGGTGATGAGGTCATTGTCTTCAGTGTTGAAGATGGACTTGGCAACGTATGCTGTAGCCAGACTTGCGACGCTAGAATCGGACTCCTCCTCAGACTCCACCTCCGCCTCCTCAGAAGCGGACTCCTCCTCTGAATCCATTTCCTTGCCAACAAACGCACGTGCCTTGCCAGATGAGCTCTTCTTGTGTGATGAAGACTTTGAAGAAGACTTGGAAGAGGACTTTGAGTATTTCTTCTTCTTCTTGTCGCCAGAGTCATATTCCTTGCTCTTCTTCTTCTTTTTGTTCTCATTGTCCCACTGCGGACACTCAGAGATGAAGTGGCCATGTTTCTTGCACTTGTGACATGTTTTCTTCTTGTAGTCATGAGGAGAAGCTTCATCATTCCTTGAGCTTGATCGGGAAGACTTTCTGAAGCCTTTCTTCTTGGTGAATTTTTGGAACTTCTTGACAAGCATAGCAAGTTTCCTTCCAAGGTCTTCAGGATCATCAGAACTGCTGTCAGATTCTTCTTCAGATGAGGAGACAGCTTTTGCCTTCAAGGCACGAGTTCGCCCATAGTTTGGACCGTAGATATCTCTTTTCTCAGAAAGCTGAAACTCATGTGTGTTGAGCCTCTCAAGTATGTCAGACGGCTCGAGTGTCTTGAAATCAGGACGTTCTTGAATCATCAGGGCTAGGGTGTCAAACGAACTGTCAAGTGATCTCAGTAGTGTCTTGACGACTTCATGCTTGGTGATCTCAATAGCGCCAAGGGCTTGAAGCTCATTCGTGATGTCAGTGAGTCGATCAAATGTGAGCCGGACATTCTCATTGTCATTTCTCTTGAAGCGGTTGAAGAGGTTGCGAAGGACACTGATTCTCTGATCTCTCTGGGTTGAGACGCCTTCGTTGACCTTGGAGAGCCAGTCCCAGACTAGCTTAGATGTTTCCAAAGCACTCACGCGGCCATACTGTCCTTTGGTCAGATGACCACAGATGATATTCTTGGCAGTAGAGTCCAGTTGAACGAACTTCTTGACGTCAGCAGCAGTGACACCTTCTCCAGCCTTGGGAACGCCGTTCTTGACGACATACCATAGGTCGACGTCAATGGCTTCAAGATGCATGCGCATCTTATTCTTCCAGTAGGGATATTCAGTTCCATCAAAGACGGGGCACGCAGCGGAGACTTTGATTATCCCTGCAGTCGACATAGCTAAAACTCCAGGTGGTTAAACCGAATCACACAGAACAAGGGAGTACCTTGCTCTGATATCAATTGAAAGTGCGTTATGTCGACTAGAGGGGGGTGAATAGGCGATTTTTATGAAAGTCTTCAAATCGTGGAAGTTATGAAGACAAACGATAGAAATAAACCTATTACCCTGCAGCGGAAGGTAGACTACACTAGGCAAGCCATAGTCAAGTATTCAATAGAGTGAAAGCACAATGACTAAGAGCAGCAATGTAGTAAGGATCAAGTAGGAAGAAATTATGAAGCCAAACAGAACACGCAGTCACTCAGTGAAGATAAAAGATAGTGCAATCATACAATGTCTTCACAAGGAGTAACAGTACGCAAAGAGAAGGGAAGGATGAAACCAGTGACTTGTTGAAGACAATGATGTGTTGGACCAGTTCCAGTTGCCAAGTGATCTCAGTAGTGTCTTGACGACTTCATGCTTGGTGATCTCAATAGCGCCAAGGGCTTGAAGCTCATTCGTGATGTCAGTGAGTCGATCAAATGTGAGCCGGACATTCTCATTGTCATTTCTCTTGAAGCGGTTGAAGAGGTTGCGAAGGACACTGATTCTCTGATCTCTCTGGGTTGAGACGCCTTCGTTGACCTTGGAGAGCCAGTCCCAGACTAGCTTAGATGTTTCCAAAGCACTCACGCGGCCATACTGTCCTTTGGTCAGATGACCACAGATGATATTCTTGGCAGTAGAGTCCAGTTGAACGAACTTCTTGACGTCAGCAGCAGTGACACCTTCTCCAGCCTTGGGAACGCCGTTCTTGACGACATACCATAGGTCGACGTCAATGGCTTCAAGATGCATGCGCATCTTATTCTTCTAGTAGGGATATTCAGTTCCATCGAAGACGGGGCACGCAGCGGAGACTTTGATTATCCCTGCAGTCGACATAGCTAAAACTCCAGGTGGTTAAACCGAATCACACAGAACAAGGGAGTACCTTGCTCTGATATCAATTGAAAGTGTGTTATATCGACTAGAGGGGGTGAATAGGCGATTTTTATGAAAGTCTTCAAATCATGGAAGTTATGAAGACAAACGATAGAAATAAACCTATTACCCTGCAGCGGAAGGTAGACTACACTAGGCAAGCCATAGTCAAGTATTCAATAGAGTGAAAGCACAATGACTAAGAGCAGCAATGTAGTAAGGATCAAGTAGGAAGAAATTATGAAGCCAAACAGAACACGCAGTCACTCAGTGAAGATAAAAGATAGTGCAATCATACAATGTCTTCACAAGGAGTAACAGTATGTAAAGAGAAGGGAAGGATGAAACCAGTGACTTGTTGAAGACAATGATGTGTTGGACCAGTTCCAGTTGCTGTGACAACTGTACGTCTGGTTAGGGCGGCTAGGTATTTAAACCTGAGGACACACAGTCCCGGACACCCAGTCCTGAACACGCAGCTCAGGACACCTAGTCCTCACCGTATTCCGCTTGAGCTAAGGTCACACAGACCTCGCCCAATCACTCTGGTAAGTCTTCAAGGTAGACTCCCAAACCTTCACAGACTTCGTTCACCGGCGATCCACAATGTCTCTTGGATGCTCAGAATGCGACGCCTAACCGGCTGGAGGATGCACAGTCCTCAAGTGTAATAAGTCTTCAGATCACACAGACAAGAAGACTTAAGTGATGCCTAATTCTCTTTGGCTTTGGGTGGTTAGGGCTTTATCCTCGCGAGGAATTCTCTCTCAAATGCTTCGAGGTGGGTTGCTCTCAAGTGACAAAAGTCGTACACTAACTCTGAGCAGCCAACCATTTATGGTTGTAGGGGGTGGGCTATTTATAGCCACTAGGCAACTCGACCTGATTTGTCCGAAATGACCCTGGGTCACTAAGGAACTGACACGTGTTCCAACGGTCAGATTTCAAACTCACACGGCAACTTTACTTGGGCTGCAAGCAAAGCTGACTTGTCCGACTCTGGACCAAGATTCGCTCTCATAGTCTTCACTCGAAGACATAGGTTTTGGTTAGGCATCACTTCAGTCATTCTGACTGGTTCTCTTGGACCCCACTTAACAGTACGGTGGTTCCTATGACTCAACAAAGAAGAAAAGGAACTACGAAAGATCTAAGTCTTCCAGCTCCATAGGCTTCATGTGATGTCTTCTCTTGTCATAGTCTTCAATGTGAATATCTTCATATACCACCTTTGACTTCAATGTCTTCATACATTTTTAGGGGTCATCTCTGGTAGGAAAACCGAATCAATGAGGGACTTCTACCTGTGTTATCCTGCAATTCTCACAAACACATTAGTCCCTCAACTAAGTTTGTCGTCAATACTCCAAAACCAACTAGGGGTGGCACTAGATGCACTTACAATCTCCCCCTTTTTGGTCATTGATGACAAACTAGTTGAAGTTTTCAACGGGGAATATAATATGTGAAATTGTAAAGGATAAGGAATTGTCTTCATAAGTTGCAAGGGCTCCCCCTGAAGATGTGCATATAAGTAATTTGCTTTTGGAATGCAAATGCACATGGCAGGTTGTGCTTGCGGAGATCCTCTTCAACTTATGATGACAATCCACTATGCATGTGAAGGTATGTGAAGATAATGATATGTATAATGGAAAATGGACGTCTGCAAAATGTTCTAAGTGCGGAATTTATCGTCGCACATGCGGAATTTATCATCGCGTCACAAGGTGGCAAATAAGTAGCAGACGGCCATCGAGTTTTAAGTGTTACAACTCAAAGAACCAAATGTATCAAAATGAGAGTTGTAAACACGAAGCAAAATATAAAGCACCCACCCATATGGACCTGCTTGAAGACTATCAAACTCAGCTTCTCCCCCTTTTGTCAGTAAGGACCAAAAAGGTTTGAAGACATAGAGCATCTACTCGTTCCCATGAAGAGTAGGTGAAGCAGCAGGGTCGTTGGTGGTGTTTGGCGGTGCAGAAGATCTTGGAGCAGAGTCGAAGCGTGCTGAAGGAGGTGGCGTGAAGTAGCATCGTCTTCATCCTCGATCACTCTGGCATTCATAGTTGCAGCAGAGGAAGAGAACTCAGAGTCTTCAAGAGATGGAGTTCATCGCAGCACTGCCCTTCGAGGAGGTGTGGAGTCAAACTTGAAGCGCTCAGTGAAGCCATCCTCTTGAAGATCATCTTCAGAACACATCAGTGTCAGCCCTTTCCATGTGCGGCGAGAGGTTTCATGGGCAACAAAAGCATTCTTGGTGGCAAGATTGCGAATGCGATTAACATCCACCAAGAGGCTTTGCATTTGACGCTTCAGCCAGTCATGATGCCTATCATGTTTCTGATGAAGAGCCACAAGAAGCTCTCGGTCATTGAGAACACGAGTGCACTTCTTGGGTCGTGGAGCAGTTGTACTGTCAGTGGCTTCAGTGAGAGCAGGATGCGGTGCACGTGTAGTGCCAGCCAAAGGATACACACGAGTGACTGCTTCAACTCCTTCAATGTTCTGAGAAAAACTTTGATGCTCCGCATTCTGAAGACTTAGAGGTTCCTTGGCAGGCTCAGGATAGATGGCTTCAATAGACATATCCACATCAGGTAGAAAAATCCGATGATTGCGAGCAGATGGCTGATATGAGATAGCAGAGTGAAGTTTGATCAGCCGCATTATCCATGGGGCATAGAACTTCAAGCCAAAAAGATCAGAGCCTGATGCAGCAAGTTGGCGAATGAAGAAGTCCTATGCATTGAAGCATTTTCCATGAAGAATATAGAAGACCAAAGCCTTCATTGCACCTTCAAGCTTGGCATGTGGAGAGTGCCCTTTGATGGGCCAGAGAGTTCGCCTTATGATGTGATAAATAGTCCTTGGCAGATACTCTAGGTCTTCAACAAAGAACTCTTTGGGATATGCAGCATCTTGGGGTAATGGCTTCATCATACTGAGCATCTGACTCATGTTAGGTTCAGGCTTCTGAAAGATGAAGTTGACAGCTAGATTCATAGAGATCTCCGGGAGTGGGCAGACCAGTGAGCTCAATGATGTCAAAGGCTTTGGCTTTGTGATGAACGTTTCCTGTCATCCACTCCAGGACCCAAGTCTTCGGATCTCTGTTATACCCGCGGATGTGAAGTGTGGCATAGAATTGGAGCAGCAACTCTTCATTCCAATGCTCTTGGTCAGTGACGAATGGCAGCAATCCAACTTCTTTGAAGCAATCCAGAGCTTCTTCCAGATAGGGCAGACCAGCTATAGCTTCAATGTCAAGACGCTTGTGTGGGAAGATGCGACCTTGATTGTATAGAATGCAGGAGTAATAGCTTCACTGCGGATAGCTCCAGAACCGATCAGATGATATTCTTTCCCTTGAGTAGGGGTTCCTGGAGCTATTGAAGAATGTGTTGCCTGCTCTGAAGCCATTGATATTGAAGGATCCAGGTGCTGCTGCAGGACCTGGGAACCTGGGCAATCTTGGGATTGGCTTCTGTACCTGAGGCCTGTGCTCAACATGATAGTCGAACTGTGGACCGGCAGCAGGTGTAGGAACAGAAGCGGTGGGATCAGTGGCTTCGCTGACTTCTGATGCTTTTGTTGGGGAGGGCTCCACATTAGCTTCAGCCATGACAGCGTTAGTGGCTTCATTGGTGGTGGTGGTGGCAGCCTCAAGGTTTTCAACCTCCACTTGACGAGCTGGAGGGTCGGTCACAATCACGTTCTCCTCGAGAACCGCTTCTTGGTGGGACAGGGGAGTAGCAGTTTGTGGGACTTCTTCTTCATCGACTGATGCAGTCGGAATGTCTTCAGCAGTTTTAGCTTCAGATGCAGAGACTGGAGGCCTAGGTCCTTTGCGAAGCCTGCGCAACGCAGGCGACGCATGTGTAGTTGGAGTTGGCTGGGCCTCAAAGTCTTCTTCCTCTTGTGGGCGATCAGCCCATGAAGCATCCTGATCGATTGGTGTCAGAGGACGACCAATGCTGAGGAGTTCGTTGTGCTCGAGTTGAGGAAGGACTGCACCATCTTCTACATGGTCATGTTGACCAATGTCTTCAGCAGCGATGGGATCAGCTGCTGGAAAGTCTTCAGCTTCATGAGCCTCTGTGAAAGCAGGCTCATGGATTGTCAGTTGGCGTTCAGCGTCAGGACGGACCATGGAAATGGGTTCAACTATCAAAGGCTCTGTGGGAGCAGCCCGCTCTTTCTTGGTCTTCCTCTTTTTCTTGGAGGGGGCAGTAGGAGAGGCTTCAGGATGTTTCCTCTTCCTGGCTTCAGCCTCAGCAGTCCTCGTCTTCTTGAGCTCTGAAGTGGTTGACCGGCTTTTTGGCTTCGAGCCAGTCATTCTAGTTGGGAAGACAATGGGATCTGCTTCCTGCCTTGGTGCGTCAGGTTCAGCCGTAGCGGGCTTCTTCATCTTCTTTGCGGCCATCCTGGGGTCGATGCCAGGACGCCCAAGGGCCTTGCGCTTCTCAGCCTCATTGTAGGCCTACACACATTTGTCAGCCAGAACCTTCATGCGCTCACGAGAACCCTGAGCTTCTGCATGTTTCTTGAGAAAGGCTTCCTTGAGCTCGTGCAGCATAATCTTGAAGTTCTTCACCTCTTGCACGCTGAGCTTGGCCATATGCTTCTTGAACTGAGCCTTTTCATAGTCAATCTTTTGCTTCAATTCAACAATGCGCTGGGCGATAGCTAACTCGGAAGCAATGGCGCCATGGAAGGCGACACTGAGGCCAATGGGTAGTTGCAGATCGTCGAAGCTGATGTTTGGCGTGTCAAACCATTCATCAATGAAGTTGTGGATGATTGTTACATCAAAGAGAGGCAGATCATTGAAGATTTCTACTTCTTCTTTGCTCTTGATGAGTTTCTCAAGAGTGTCATCTGCAAGATCTTCATCACTTGATAGATCAATGGCATCATTGCGCAGAATGGCAGTAGCTGTTAGCTCTTGGCCGGTGTGTGGCAGAGGCATCTTGACCTTCTGGGGCTTGGAGATGCGTGACAAATCTTCAGACTGCACACTATCTTCAGGAGGTGCAGTTGCTAGTGGCTTCGCCCGTGAGAGTTTTGGAGCAGAGGCAGGCTTTGAAGCTTTTGGCTGCTTCTTTGGCTTCAGTGCTGCAGGCGCTTCATCTGATTCAGCGTCATCTGCAGGCTCGTTCACGGCTGTCCCTTGAACCAAGATATGGGTGATGAGACCTTCAAGGTTGTAGAAAGGACCGACGACATTGGGTTCTGCATCACATGTGCCGTCAGCCCTTGGAGCAGAAGGACCAGGGTTGAAGTCTGGTCCCAATGTCTTCTTGTTTTGCTTTGCTGAGTTCTGGGCAAACTGGAAGTTGCGCTTGAACAGAATGTCGTCACGACACCATAGCAGGGACGATGGGTCAGCATCCGCAGGTTGTGGTCCACGGACCATGCAGGGATAGAAGCCTTGTTCAATGGCTTCATCTCTGGTCCTGGGTGGAAGATTTTTGTAGAGGATGTCTCCCCATGGTCGCTTGATGGCATTCTTTTCAGCATATTCCTTGGTCACAAATCTGTACTTGAACCACTGTTCTGCCCAATAGCGTCGAATCCATTGGATTCGTGTCTTGCGCTGATTGTAATCCTCTTCAGGATCTGTCTTGTACAGCTCTGAGAGGTCATCGGGCAGATCTCTTGATGTTTCTCCTTGACGCTTTCTGCCACTCTTCCTTGCTGAATTTTCTGAAGCCATGAACCTTAATCTGAAAGGCTTCAATACGTTCAGAGGCTTCAAAGGTTTTCGCTTGCTGGACAAACAGGAACTGGCTTCGGGAGAATTTATGTGATGCTGTAAGAATTCTGCAAATGAATGCAGACTATGAGAACCAAAGGATTCTCCCACGGACATGTACCTGTGACAGCATTAAGGTGCAAGGGAAGGGGAAGAGGTCATATGCATTCTCAGAAGATTTTGAAGATAAATCAGTTTAGAAGACATTGACCTCATCGTGCGAAGACATTCACTCATAGATAAGGAGTTGGTTCCAGATTTGTACGAATCCATGGGTCAGTACAAGTGAGGAATCTAACTACTTTGTGAAGCATAAGTGAATATACTAGGCATGTTATGAGATGCAGTATGAAAGGGATCCAACTTGTGTGAATAGAAACTGCTTGTGGTAGAAAGTGATAAAGCTATAGGATCAAAGGGGGCCGTAAAAAGGAGGTTTTATTTACCACACGAAGAACTGCTAGACGGAGTGGAAGAGGAGGCCGAGCAGTTCAATCTTCCATTCCCTAACTTGGCGACGGAGGACACCTACGGCGACGGCGGAGAGGACGATGTCCGCGATCGGCGTGAAGACGGTGTCGGAGAGGTTGCGGCAGCGAAGCGCTTCGTCGCCGGCGTCGTCGAGTGCTAGCGGTGGCGCTAGGGTTCGTGCGAGAGTGGAAGAAGAAATAATGACTGTGGTGAGGCATGTATTTATAGGTACAGGGGCGGCACTGCGTTATTACACAGGAGCCCCTGGCGATTCACATCTGATGGGCACGTGGCCGTCATGCAGCATATCGGGGGTTGTTCCACGTCCCACGCACGCCTGGATTGTCGGGTGGTCGTTCCCACTTCTTTGGGTTTCAGGTAAAGGAATGAGCATTGAAAACAAACTTAATGGTTGTCTCTGTATCTTCTGCTGACAAGGACACAGAGAAGACATTCAACAGTTTCAATAGAATGCATATGATTTGGAGAGATAGAGTCTGAGATAGAAAGCATAGAGAGGTTAGGGTCCGATCACATTCACTTAGTTCAAAAGATTCAACAAGAAGACATAGCTATAAGTGAATGTTGTAGAGGACAGAACACTAGTATATGTATATATATAATCAACATAGTGAAGATAATCATGAAGACATGTTGAGATTGAAGCCAAACCAAATGTGAAGACATAGCTAATGTAACACCATGAGTGAAGCACTTCAAACAAAAAGTTTGGTGGTGGCGTTACCCACCGTATAGGAAGTATTAGACCCAGACACGGCGCACAATTATCGTGGTGCTCTGAAGTCAAATTCCACATTAATGTATTCACACTTGGAATGTATGTCTTCATTGATTGAAGATATATTTTTCTTCGTGTGTTGCACATCTAAGTCATCAATATGCATAAGTGTTAAGATGTGTGCCTAATCACAGGACATTTGAGGATTCCAAGATATTTAGCTCACACCGTAACTTGCAAAATCTCTTCTCATCCAAGGGCTTGGTGAAGATATCTGCCAATTGCTCTTCAGTGTTGACGTGTATGATATCAATATCTTCCTTCACAACATGATCTCTGAGAAAGTGATGACGAATTTCAATGTGCTTTGTCTTCGAGTGCTGAACTGGGTTGTTGGCAATCTTGATGGCGCTTTCGTTGTCGCAGTAGAGTGGCACTTGCTTCAGATGAATGCCATAGTCCTTGAGTGTTTGCTTCATCCACAGAAGCTGAGCGCAGCAAGATCCAGCAGCAATGTATTCAGATTCAGCAGTGGAGAGAGATACACAGTTCTGCTTCTTTGAAGACCAACATACAAGTGATCGTCCCAGAAAATGACATGTGCCTGATGTAGACTTGCGATCCACCTTGTCACCAGCATAATCAGCATCCGAGAATCCAACCAGATCAAACTCTGAGCCCTTTGGATACCATAATCCTAGAGTTGGGGTGTGAGCCAAATATCGAAGAATTCGCTTCACAGCTAAGTGATGCGACTCCTTTGGTGCCGCTTGGAATCGAGCACACATGCAAACACTAAGCATAATATCTGGCCTAGATGCACATAGATAAAGTAAAGAACCAATCATGGAGCGGTATACCTTTTGATCGAACTCTTTACCATTGTCGTCGGGACCCAGATGATGTTTGGCTGGCATTGGCATCGTGAAGCCTTTGCAGTCTTGCATACCAAACTTCTTCAGGCAATCTTTGAGATACTTCTCTTGAGATATGAAGATGCCGTTGCGTTGCTGTCGTATTTGGAGACCGAGGAAGAACTTCAGCTCTCCCATCATGGACATCTGATATTGCTCTTGCATCATATATCCAAACTCTTCACTGTACTTCTGATTGGTGCAGCCGAAGATAATGTCATCCACATATATTTGGCACACAAACAGTTCACCATCATATGTCTTCATGAAGAGAGTGGGGTCGAGGGAACCAGGTATGAAGCCTTTGCTCTTCAGGAAGTATTTGAGTGTGTCATACCAAGCCCGAGGGGCTTGTTTGAGGCCATACAGTGCCTTGTTGAGCTTGTATACCATGTAAGGATGTTTTGGATCTTCAAAGCCAGGCGGTTGTGCAACATACACTTCTTCTTCAATCTTGCCATTGAGAAAAGCACTCTTCACATCCATTTGATATGGAAGTATGTTACGATGATTTGCATAGGCCAGCAGTATGCGTATGGCTTCAAGTCGAGCCACAGGAGCAAATGTTTCATCGAAGTCAATGCCTTCCACTTGAGTATATCCTTGAGCAACGAGGCGAGCTTTGTTTATGACAACTTGACCATGCTCATCTTGCTTGTTGCGGTATATCCATTTGGTGCCAATTATGTTGTGCTTCTGAGGATCAGGACGATTAACCAGTTCCCATAAATTATTCAGCTCAAACTGTTGAAGCTCTTCTTGTTGGGTTTCGTAGTAATTTCAAAAAAATTCCTACGCACACGCAAGATCATGTGATGCATAGCAACGAGAGGGGGAGTATGATCTACATACCTAGTAGATCGACAACGGGAGCGTTTGGTTGATGTAGTCGTACGTCTTCACGATCCGACTGATCAAGCACCGAAACTACGGCACCTCCGAGTTCGAGCACACGTTCAGCTTGATGACGATCCCCGGACTCCAATCCAGCAAAGTGTCGGGGAAGAGTTCCATCAGCACGACGGCGTGGTGACGATCTTGATGCACTACAGCAGCAGGGCTTCGCCTAAACTCCGCTACAGTATTATCGAGGACTATGGTGGCTGGGGGCGCCGCACACGGCTAAGGAATAGATCACGTGGATCAACTTGTGTGTCTCTGGGGTGCTCCTGCCTCCGTATATAAAGGACTAGAGGGGGGAGGCTGGCCGGCCAAGGAGGGCGCGCCAGGAGAGTCCTACTCCCTCTGGGAGTAGGATTCCCCCTCCCCAATCCTAGTTGGAATAGGATTCGCGGAGGGGGAAAAGAGAGAGAGGGACCGCCCCCCTCTCCTTATCCTATTTGGACCAAGGGAGGGGAGGGGCGCGCGGCCCATGTAGGGCTGCCTCTTCTCTTTTCCACTAAGGCCCATCATGGCCCATTTAGCTCCCGGGGGGTTCCGGTAACCTCCCGGTACTCCGGTAAAATCCCGATTTCACCCGGAACACTTCCGATATCCAAACATAGGCTTCCAATATATCAATCTTTATGTCTCGACCATTTCGAGACTCCTCGTCATGTCCGTGATCACATCCGGGACTCCAAACAACCTTCGGTACATCAAAATGCATAAACTCATAATATAACTGTCATCGTAACCTTAAGCGTGCGGACCCTACGGGTTCGAGAACAATGTAGACATGACCGAGACATGTCTCCAGTCAATAACCAATAGCGGGACCTGGATGCCCATATTGGCTCCTACATATTCTACGAAGATCTTTATCGGTCAGACCGCATAACAACATACGTCGTTCCCTTTGTCATTGGTATGTTACTTGCCCGAGATTCGATCGTCGGTATTCCAATACCTAGTTCAATCTCGCTGCTGGCAAGTCTCTTTACTCGTTCTGTAATACATCATCCCGCAACTAACTCATTTAGTTGCAATGCTTGCAAGGCTTAAGTGATGTGCATTACCGAGAGGGCCCAGAGATACCTCTCCGACAATCGGAGTGACAAAACCTAATCTCGAAATACGCCAACCCAACATGTACCTTTGGAGACACCTGTAGTACTCCTTTATAATCACCCAGTTACGTTGTGACGTTTGGTAGTACCCAAAGTGTTCCTCCGGTAAACAGGAGTTGCATAATCTCATAGTTATAGGAACATGTATAAGTCATGAAGAAAGCAATAGCAACATACTAAACGATCAGGTGTTAAGCTAATGGAATGGGTCATGTCAATCAGATCATTCAACTAATGATGTGATCCCGTTAATCAAATAACAACTTTTTGTCCATGGTTAGGAAACATAACCATCTTTGATTAACGAGCTAGTCAAGTAGAGGCATACTAGTGACACTCTATTTGTCTATGTATTCACACATGTATTATGTTTCCGGTTAATACAATTCTAGCATGAATAATAAACATTTATCATGATATAAGGAAATAAATAATAACTTTATTATTGCCTCTAGGGCATATTTCCTTCACTTCTTGCATAGCTTGAATCCATTCAGGTTCCATGAAGGCTTCTTCAACTTTCTTGGGTTCTGTTATTGAGACGAATGCGAAGTGCCCACAGAAATTTGCCAGCTGAGTCGCCCTTGAACGAGTAAGCGGACCAGGTGCATTGATGCTATCAATTATTCTCTCAATCTGCACTTCATTGGCAACACGAGGATGTACAGGGCGAAGATTTTGCTCTTGCTGATCATTGTCATTGTTAGTGGGATTGTCTTCAGACTGAGCATTGTCTTCAGGTTGATCAGGTGCGGAGATGATAAGTTCCTCTTCAGGTTGAGCTTCAGAGGGTATGATTTCTCCAGTTCCCATTAGCTTGATTGATTCGCTGGATGGAACTTCATCTAGCACATTTGGCAGGTGCTCTCTTTGTGAACCGTTAGTCTCATCAAATCGCACATCCACTGTTTCAACCACTTTATAGAGAAAGAGATTGAAGACTCTGTAGGAGTGCGAATCCTTTCCATATCCAAGCATAAAACCCTCATGTGCTTTTGGTGCAAATTTTGAAGTGTGATGTGGATCCTTGATCCAGCACCTGGCACCAAATACTCTGAAGTAACTGAAATTTGGCTTCTTGCCAGTAAGGATCTCATAAGATGTCTTGTTCAGAAGCTTGTGAAGATAAACACGATTGATTGTATGGCATGCAGTATCAATGGCTTCAGGCCAGAATTTTCTTGGGGTCTTGTATTCATCCAGCATCGTTCTGGCCATCTCAATGAGTGTTCTGTTCTTGCATTCGACGACGCCATTCTGTTGTGGCGTGTACGGGCTGAGAATTCATGTGTGATGCCCAAGGTATCAAGATATGTATCAAGGCCAGTGTTCTTGAATTCAGTGCCATTGTCACTTCTGATGTGCTTTATCTTGGCGCCATAATTGTTCATAGCTCGATTGGCGAAGCGTCTGAAGACATCCTGCACTTCAGTCTTGTAAAGGATTATGTGCACCCAAGTATATCTAGAATAATCATCAACAATAACAAAGCCATAGAGACAAGCAGTAGTAGTAAGAGTTGAGTAATGAGTGGGACCGAAAAGATCCATGTGGAGCAGTTCGAAGGGTCGAGTGGTTGTCATGATTGTCTTCGAGGGATGTTTGGCCCTCATCATCTTCCCTGCTTCACAGGCACCGCATAAGTGATCTTTCTTGAACTTGACGCCCTCGATGCCTATGACATGCTTCTTCTTTGCAAGGGTGTGGAGGTTCCTCATGCCAGCATGCCCTAGCCTCCGATGCCAGAGCCAGCATTCTGAAGCCTTTGCTAGAAGACATACGGCAAGCTGTGGTCCTGCCGAAAAATCTACCACATACAAATCATCTTTCCGATACCCTTCAAACACTAGAGACTTGTCAGATTCCATTAGTACAAGGCAACGATATTTTCCAAATATTACGATCATGTTCAAATCGCAAAGCATTGAGACAGACATTAAGTTGAAGCCAAGGGATTCAACAAGCATGACTTTATCCATGTGTTGATCCTTTGAGATTGCAACTCTACCTAGACCCAATACCTTACTTTTACCAGTGTCAGCAAATGTGATGTGACTCTTGTCGGATGGATGTAAGGTTGAGTCCATAAGAAGGCTTCTTTTGCCAGTCATGTGGTTGGTACACCCACTATCAATAATCCATTCTGAAGACGCTGGTTGATCTACGAAGATCAGTAGCAACTTGATCTGACGTTTCATGATCATCATCATTAACTTCCTCACTAGTTGGTGTAGGTGTCACAGAAACCAATTTCCGTGATGTACTACTTTCCAATAAGGGAGCAGGTAAAGTTACCTCATCAAGTTCTACTTTCCTCCCACTCACTTCTTTCGAGAGAAACTCCTTCTCTAGAAAGGATACAATCTTGGCAACGAATGTATTGCCTTTGGATCTGTGATAGAAGGTGTACCCAACAGTCTCCTTTGGGTATCCTATGAAGACACATTTCTCCTGATTTGGGTTCGAGCTTAACAGGTTGAAGCTTTTTCACATAAGCATCGCAGCCCCAAACTTTAAGAAACGACAACTTTGGTTTCTTGCCAAACCACAGTTCATAAGGCGTCGTCTCAACGGATTTTGACGGTGCCCTATTTAACGTGAATGCGGCCGTCTCTAAAGCATAACCCCGAAACGATAGCGGTAAATCTGTAAGAGATATCATAGATCGCACCATATCAAGTAAAGTGCGATTACGACGTTCGGACACACCATTACGCTGTGGTGTTCCGGATGGCGTGAGTTGTGAAACTATTCCACAATTTTTCAAATGTACACCAAACTCGTAACTCAAATATTCTCCTCCACGATCATATCGTAGAAATTTAATTTTCTTGTTACGATGATTTTCTACTTCACTCTGAAATTCTTTGAACTTTTCAAATGTTTCAGACTTGTGTTTCATTAAGTAGATATACCCATATCTGCTTAAGTCATCTGTGAAGGTGAGAAAATAACGATATCCGCCACGGGCCTCAATATTCATCGGACCACATACATCTGTATGTATGATTTCCAACAAATCTGTTGCTCTCTCCATAGTACCGGAGAACGGTGTTTTGGTCATCTTGCCCATGAGGCACGGTTCGCAAGTACCAAGTGATTCATAATCAAGTGGTTCCAAAAGTCCATCAGTATGGAGTTTCTTCATGGGCTTTACACCGATATGACCTAAACGGCAGTGCCACAAATAAGTTGCACTATCATTATCAACTCTGCATCTTTTGGCTTCAACACTATGAATATGTGTGTCACTACTATCGAGATTCAATAAAAATAGACCACTCTTTAAGGGTGCATGACCATAAAAGATATTACTCATATAAATAGAACAACCATTATTCTCAGATTTAAATGAAAAACCGTCTCGCATCAAACAAGATCCAGATATAATGTTCATGCTTAACGCTGGCACCAAATAACAATTATTTAGGTCTAATATTAATCCCGAAGGTAGATGTAGAGGTAGCGTGCCGACTGCGATCACATCGACTTTGGAACCGTTTCCCACGCGCATCGTCACCTCGTCCTTAGCCAATCTTCGCTTAATCTGTAGTCCCTGTTTCGAGTTGCAAATATTAGCAACAGAACCAGTATCAAATACCCAGGTGCTACTACGAGCATTAGTAAGGTACACATCAATAACATGTATATCACATATACCTTTGTTCACCTTGCCATCCTTCTTATCCGCCAAATACTTGGGGCAGTTCCGCTTCCAGTGATCAGTCTGCTTGCAGTAGAAGCACTCAGTTTCAGGCTTAGGTCCAGGTTTGGGTTTCTTCTCTTGAGTAGCAACTTGCTTGCTGTTCTTTTTGAAGTTCCCCTTCTTCTTCCCTTTGCCCTTTTTCTTGAAACTAGTGGTCTTGTTGACCATCAACACTTGATGCTCCTTCTTGATTTCTACCTCCGTAGCTTTCAGCATTGCGAAGAGCTCGGGAATAGTCTTATTCATCCCTTGCATATTATAGTTCATCACAAAGCTCTTGTAGCTTGGTGGCAGTGATTGGAGAATTCTGTCAATGACGCAATCATCTGGAAGATTAACTCCCAATTGAATCAAGTGATTATTATACCCGGACATTTTGAGTATATGCTCACTGACAGAACTGTTCTCCTCCATCTTGCAGCTATAGAACTTATTGGAGACTTCATATCTCTCAATCCGGGCATTTGCTTGAAATATTAACTTCAACTCCTGGAACATCTCATATGCTCCATGACGTTCAAAACGTCGTTGAAGTCCCGATTCTAAGCCGTAAAGCATGGCACACTGAACTATCGAGTAGTCATCAGCTTTGCTCTGCCAGACGTTCATAACATCTGGTGTTGCTCCAGCAGTAGGCCTGGCACCCAGCGGTGCTTCCAGGACGTAATTCTTCTGTGCAGCAATGAGGATAATCCTCAAGTTACGGACCCAGTCCGTGTAATTGCTACCATCATCTTTCAACTTTGCTTTCTCAAGGAATGCATTAAAATTCAACGGAACAACAACACGAGCCATCTATCTACAATCAAGCAAAAACAAGCAAGATACTATCAGGTACTAAGTTTCATGATAAATTTAGGTTCAATTAATTTACTTAAAGAACTCCCACTTAGATAGACATCCCTCTAATCCTCTAAGTGATTACGTGATCCAAATCAACTAAACCATGCCCGATCATCACGTGAGATGGAGTAGTTTCATTGGTGAACATCACTATGTTGATCATATCTACTATATGATTCACGCTCGACCTTTCGGTCTCCGTGTTCCGAGGCCATATCTGTATATGCTTGGCTCGTCAAGTATAACCTGAGTATTCCGCGTGTGTAACTGTTTTGCACCCGTTGTATTTGAACGTAGAGCCTATCACACCCGATCATCACGTGGTGTCTCAGCACGAAGAACTTTCGCAATGGTGCATACTCAGGGAGAACACTTCTTGATAATTAGTGAGAGATCATCTTATAATGCTACCGTCAATCAAAGCAAGATAAGATGCATAAAAGATAAACATCACATGCAATCAATATAAGTGATATGATATGGCCATCATCATCTTGTGCTTGTGATCTCCATCTTTGAAGCACTGTCGTGATCACCATCGTCACCAGCGCGACACCTTGATCTCCATCGTAGCATCGTTGTCGTCTCGCCAATCTCATGCTTCCACGACTATCGCTACCGCTTAGTGATAAAGTAAAGCATTACAGCGCGATTGCATTGCATACAATAAAGCGACAACCATATGGCTCCTGCCAGTTGCCGATAACTCGGTTACAAAACATGATCATCTCATACAATAAAATTTAGCATCATGTCTTGACCATATCACATCACAACATGCCCTGCAAAAACAAGTTAGACGTCCTCTACTTTGTTGTTGCAAGTTTTACGTGGCTGCTACAGGCTTAAGCAAGAACCAATCTTACCTACGCATCAAAACCACAATGATAGTTTGTCAAGTTGGTGTTGTTTTAACCTTCACAAGGACCGGGCGTAGCCACACTCGGTTCAACTAAAGTTGGAGAAACTGACACCCGCCAGTCACCTATGTGCAAAGCACGTCGGTAGAACCAGTCTCGCGTAAGCGTACACGTAATGTTGGTCCGGGCCGCTTCATCCAACAATACCGCCGAACCAAAGTATGACATGTTGGTAAGCAGTATGACTTATATCGCCCACAACTCACTTGTGTTCTACTCGTGCATATAACATCAACATATATAACCTAGGCTCGGATGCCACTGTTGGGGAACGTAGTAATTTCAAAACAATTCCTACGCACACGCAAGATCATGGTGATGCATAGCAACGAGACGGGAGAGTGTTGTCCATGTACCCTCGTAGACCAAAAGCGAAAGCATTAGCACAACGCGGTTGATGTAGTCATACATCTTCATGATCTGACTGATCAAGTACCGAACGTACTGCACCTCCGAGTTCAGCACACGTTCAGCCCGATGATGTCCCACGAACTCCGATCCAGCCAAGTGTTGAGGGAGAGTTTTGTTAGCACGATGGCGTGGTGACGATGTTGATGTTCTACCGCCGCAGGGCTTTGCCTAAGCACCGCTACAGTATTATCGAGGTGGACTATGGTGGAGGGGGGCACCGCACACGGCTAAGAGATCAATGATCAATTGTTGTGTCTCTAGGGTGCCCCCTGCCCCGTATATAAAGGAGCATGGGGGTGTGGCTGGCCAAGGGAGAGGGCGCGCCAGGAGGAGTCATACTCCCACTGGGAGTAGGACTCCCCCCTTTCCTAGTTGGATTAGGACTTGAGGGGGAAGGAGTGGAGGAGAAGGAAGGAAGGGGGGGCGCCGCCCCCCTCTCCTTGTCCTATTCGGACTAGGGGGGAGGGGCGCACGGCCAGCCCTTTCCTCCTCTCCTCTCTTCCACCTAGGCCCACTAAGGCCCATTTGATTCTCGGGGGGTTCCAGTAACCTCCCGGTACTCCGGTAAAATCCTGATTTTACCCGGAACACTTCCGATATCCAAACATAGGCTTCCAATATATCAATCTTCATGTCTCGACCATTTAGAGACTCCTCGTCATGTCCATGATCACATCCGGGACTCCGAACTAACTTTGCGGTACATCAAAACATATAAACTCATAATATAACTGTCATCGTAATGTTAAGTGTGGACCCTATGGGTTCGAGAACTATGTAGACATGACCAAGACACGTCTCCGGTCAATAACCAATAGCGAACCTAGATGCTCATATTGGCTCCTACATATTCTACGAAGATCTTTATCGGTTCAGACGCATAACAACATACGTTGTTCCCTTTGTCATCGGTATGTTACTTGCCCGAGATTCGATCGTCGGTATCTCAATACCTAGTTTCAATCTTCGTTACCGGCAAGTCTCTTTACTCGTTCCGTAATACATCATCCCGCAACTAACTCATTAGTTGCATGCTTGCAAGGCTTAAGTGATGTGCATTACCGAGAGGGCCCAAAGATACCCCTCCGACAATCGGAGTGACAAATCCTAATCTCGAAATACGCCAACCCAACAAGTACCTTCGGAGACACCTGTAGAGCACCTTTATAATCACCTAGTTACGTTGTGACGTTTGGTAGCACACAAAGTGTTCCTCCGGTAAACGGGAGTTGCATAATCTCATAGTCATAGGAACATGTATAAGTCATGAAGAAAGCAATAGCAACATACTAAATGATCGTGTGCTAAGCTAACAGAATGGGTCATGTCAATCACATCATTCTCCTAATGATGTGATCCCGTTAATCAAATGACAACCCATGTCAATGGCTAGGAAACTTAACCATCTTTGATCAACGAGCTAGTCAAGTAGAGGCATACTAGTGACACTCTGCTTGTCTATGTATTCACACATGTATTATGTTTCTGGTTAATACAATTCTAGCATGAACAATAAACATTTATCATGATATAAGGAAATAAATAATAACTTTATTATTGCCTCTAGGGCATATTTCCTTCAAAATGCCTATATTCATGATCATTGCGTTAGATATCGTCATAAGTTTGCGCTTTTCTATCAATTGCTCGGCAGTAATTTGTTCACCCACCATATTATTTGCTACCTTGAGAGAAGCCTCTAGTGAAACCTATGGCCTCGGGTCTATTTTCCTTCATATAAGTTCCGATCTACTGTTTTTGCAATATTTTACTTTCTGGTCTATAAACCAAAAATACCAAAAATATTTACTTTATCGTTTATCTATATCTATCAGATCTCACTTTTGCAAGTAACCGTGAAGGGATTTACAACCCCTTTATCACGTTGGGTGCAAGTTGTTTGATTGTTTGTGCATGTATTAGGTGATTTGTGTGTTGTCTTCTACTGGATCGATACCTTGGTTCTCAAACCGAGGGAAATACTTATCTCTACTTTACTGCGTCACCCTTTCCTCTTCAAGGAAAAAACAACGAAAGCTCAAGAAGTAGCAAGAAGAATTTTTGGCACTGTTGCCGAGGAGATCTACGCCAAGTCAAGACATACCAAGTATCCATCATAAACTCTCATATCTTGCATTACATTGTTCGCCATTCACCTCTCGTTTTCCTCTCCCCCACTTCTAAAGCGATTTTCAAAAAGATTTGTCTTTTCTTCACCCCTCTTCCGTTCATGTTATTTGTTCACTTTTGGTTTGCTCGTTTGCTAGATTGGTTTGTAGCCACCATGTCTGAAAGTGGGGAGGTTATCATTGAAAATCTTGAGGAAAAACTTGAATCTTGTTCTTTGGATCATGAAGCTAAAAATCCTCCTAATTACAAAGCAAAAACTTTTCATGTGGGGGACAGTAATATTATTGGAAAAAGTGTTATCCAATAATTCTTTGATTGTATGGGATCTATGCCTATTAGTAAAAGATCTATTCTTCTCGATACAAATTGTTATGCGGATGCCATTGTTATGCTTGTTGAGAAATTAGAAAGAAAGTTTGTGCATCTTCATCCTGCTTTACAAAAGGCTTTTTATGAACTCCCCAATATTAATCACCCTATAGCTAAAAATATTTCTACCATTATCCTGATGCGGGAATTTGATTTCATAATACAAGAAGCTAGGGATATCTTTGCTTTCTATAAAAAAATATGTTGAACACCCTCGATTGAAGATATACTCCATGATAAAGAAACCATGCGTAGTTTGGAATCTAGGGATTATCAATCTTATAGTGAAAATCTTAGGAGGAGAGTTCCTTATTCAGAAATTTCTCAATATTTGTACCTTGAGGCTTATGAGGAGTTTGATTGGATTACAAGGGGAATTTATGTAGGATTTAATAGGGATTTTTTGAATAAGATGATGAAGGAACCCGTTAGAAACGAGATACGTGTTTTATATGATGATATATATGGTGATGATCCCCACTATGGGTTTATGAATGTTAAAATTACCAATCAAAGTCCTTTTCATGAGTTAATTTCATCTACTAGGAGGTAAATAAAGGAAATGATAGATTTGCTAAGACGAGTTTTGGAGGATTTGATGAGAAAATAATTGCATATCAAAGATGACAATACCTAGATCTATTCGTGTTTTTATGCCTAGCTAGGGGCGTTAAACAATAGCGCTTGTTGGGAGGCAACCTAATTTTATTTTTGCTTTTGCTTTTTAGGTCCTGTTTTGCAATTAATAATTCATCTAGTCTCTGGTTAGATGTGGTTTTGTGTTTTAATTAGTGTTTGTGCCAAGTAAGACCATTGGGATGGCTTACGGTGATAGTTGATTTGATCTTGCTGAAAAACAGAAACTTTTGCGCTCAGGAAAACAATTCTCATTTTTAACATGGTGTGATAAAATACTGATTATTTTTGCAGAAGATTAATAAACAAATTTCTTAGGTTTTCCTAGATTTTCAGAATTTTTGGAGTTATAGAAGTATTCTAGAGTTACAGATTGCTACAGACTGTTCTATTTTTGACAGATTCTGTTTTCTATGTGTTGTTTGCTTATTTTGATGATTCTATGGGTAGTATCGGGGGGGTATGAACCATGGAAAATTTGGAATACATTAGATATTACACCAATATAAATAAAGAATGGGTTCACAAAAGTATCAAAAGTGGTGATTTATTTTCTTATACTAACGGAGCTTATGAGATTTTCTGTTGAGTTTTGTGTTGTGAAGTTTTCAAGTTTTGGGTAAGGATTTGATGGGCTATGGAATAAGGAGTGGAAAGAGCCTAAGCTTGGGGATTCCCAAGGCACCCCAAGGTAATATTCAAGGACAACCAAAAGCCTAAGCTTGGGGATGCCCCGGAAGGCATCCCCTCTTTCGTCTTCGTCCATCGGTAACTTTACTTGAGGCTATATTTTTATTCACCACATGATATGTGTTTTGCTTGGAGAGTCTTTTATGATTTGTGTCTTTTCTTTTTAGTTTGCCACAATCATCCTTGTTGTACACACCTTTTGAGAGGGACACGTATGAATCGTGATTTATTAATACTCTATGTGCTTCACTTATATCTTTTGAGCTAGGCAATTTTGCTCTAGTGCTTCACTTATCTCTTTTTAGAGCACGGCGGTGGTTTTATTTTACAGAAATTGTTGAACTCTCGTGCTTCACTTATATTATTTTCATTGTTCCATGCTATTATATTATCTGTTTTGGATGTTTTATATGTATTAATATGCTATTTTATATTTTTTTGGACTAATCTATTAACCTAGAGCCGAGTCCCAGTTTTTGATTTTCCTTCGTTTTGAGCTTCACAGAAAAGGAATACAAACCGAGTCCAAATGTAAAGAAACCTTTGCAATGATTTTTCTTGGACCAGAAGACAACCAGGAGACTTGGAGATGAAGTCGGAGGAGCCACGAGGCGGCCACAAGGACGGAGGGCGCGCTAAGGGGGGTAGGGCACGCCCCCACCCTTGTGGGGCCCCCATGACCCTCCTAACCTAATTCTTTCACCTATATATTCCCAAATATCCCCAAACCACTAGAGGCATCCACGAAAACACTTTTCCACCGACGAAACCTTCTGTGCCCGTGAGATCCCATCTAGGGACCTTTTCTAGCACCCTGCCGGAGGGGGATTCGATCACGGAGGGCTTCTACATGAACTCTATTGCCCTTCCGATGAAGCGTGAGTAGTTTACCACAAACCTACGGGTCCATAGCTAGTAGCTAGATGGCTTCTTCTCTCTCTTTGATTCTCAATACCATGTTCTCCTCGATGTTCTTGGAGATCTATTCTATGTAATACATTTTTTGCGGCGTGTTTGCCGAGATCCAATGAATTGTGGATTTATGATCAGCTTATCTATGAATATTATTTGAATCTTCTCTGAATTCTTTTATGCATGATTTGATATCTTTGTAATTCTATTCAAACTATCGGTTTGGTTTGGCCAACTAGATTGGTTTTTCTTGCAATGGGAGAAGTGCTTAGCTTTGGGTTCAATCTTGCGGTGTCCTTTCCCAGTGACAGTAGGGGCAGCAAGGCACGTATTGTATTGTTGCCATCGAGGATAAAAAGATGGGGTTTTCGTCATCTTGCTTGAGTTAATTCCTCTACATCATGTCATCTTACTTAATGCGTTAGTCTGTTCTTTATGAACTTAATACTCTAGATGCAGGCATGAGTGAGTCGATGTGTGGAGTAATAGTAGTAGATGCAGAATCGTTTCGGTGTACTTGACACGAACATGATGCCTATATTCATGATCATTGCCTTAGATATCGTCATAAGTTTGCGCTTTTCTATCAATTGCTCGGCAGTAATTTGTTCACCCACTGTATTATTTGCTATCTTGAGAGAAGCCTCTAGTGAAACCTATGGCCCCCGGGTCTATTTTCCTTCATATAAGTTTTCGATCTACTATTTTTGCAATCTTTTACTTTCTGATCTATAAACTAAAAATACCAAAAATATTTACTTTATCATTTATCTATCTCTATCAGATCTCACTTTTGCAACTAACCGTGAAGGGATTGACAACCCCTTTATCATGTTGGGTGCAAGTTGTTTGATTGTTTGTGTAGGTATTAGGTGATTTGTATGTTGCCTCCTACTGTATTGATACCTTGGTTCTCAAACAAAGGGAAATACTTATCTCTACTTTTCCGCATCACCCTTTCCTCTTCAAGAGAAAAACCAACGCAAGCTCAAGTAGTAGGAGTGGCTTCTCTCATGAAAAATAGCATACGACAGGTAAACAGATTACTGTTGGGCAACTGATAGAATTTCTAATGATCTTGATGATATCCAGGCAATGATCATTATATAGACATCACGTCCAAGATTACTAGACCGACTCATGCCTGCATCTACTACTATTACTCCACACATCGACCGATATCCAGCATGCATCTAATGTATTAAGTTCATGGAAAAATGGAGTAATACAATAAGAACGATGACATGATGTAGACAAGATCTATTCATGTAGGAATAGACCCCATCTTGTTATCCTTAATAGCAACAATACATACGTGTCATGTTCCCTTCTGTCACTGGGGTTGAGCACCGTAAGATCGAACCCGTCATAAAGCACCTCTTCCCATGGCAAGAAAAATCGATCTATTTGGCCTAACTAAACCAAAGATTCGAATAAGAAATACGAGGCTATAAATAATCATGCATATAAGAGATCAAAACTCAAATAACTTTCATGGATATACAGATCTGATCATAAACTCAAAGTTCATCGGATCCTAACAAATACACGGCAAAAAGAGTTACATCAAATAGATCTCCAAGAGACCATTGTATTGAGAATCAAAAGAGAGAGAGGAAGCCATATAGCTACTAACTACAGACCCGTAGGTCTACAATGAACTACTCACAATCATCGGAGAGGCACCAATGAGGATGATGAACCCCTCCGTGATGGTGTCTAGATTGGATATGGTGGTTCTGGAATTTGCGGCGGCTGGAATTGTGTTTCGACGACTCCCCTAGGGTTTTTGGATTTTCAGGGTATTTATAGAGCAAAGAGGCGGTGCGGGAGGCAGCCGAGGTGGGCACAACCCACCAGGGCGTGCCTGGGCCCCCAGGCGCGCCTAGGTGGGTTGTGCCCCCTGATACGTCTCCATCGTATCTACTTTTCCAAACTCTTTTGCCCTTGTTTTGTACTCTAATTTGCATGATTTGAATGGAACTAACCCGGACTGACGCTGTTTTCAGCAGAGTTGCCATAATGTTATTTTTGTGCAGAAATAAAAGTTCTCGGAATGACCTGAAACTTCACGGAGAATAGTTTTGGAATGAATAAAAAATATTGGCGAATGAATCAACAAAAGGGGACCCACCGGCTGTCCACAAGGGTGGAGGGCGCCCCCCTGTCTTGTGGGTCCCAGGAAGCTCCACCGACCTCAACTCCAACTCCATATATTCATGTTCGGGGAGAAAAAAATCAGAGAGAAGGATTCATCGCGTTTTACGATACGGGGCCGCCGTCACCCCCTGTTCTTCATCGGGAGGCCAGATCTGGAGTCCGTTTGGGGCTCCGGAGAGGTGAAATCGTCGCCATCATCATCACCAACCTTCCTCCATCGCCAATTTCATGATGCTCACCGCCGTGTGTGAGTAATTTCATCGTAGGCTTGCTGTACGGTGATGGATTGGATGAGATTTACCATGTAATCGAGTTAGTTTTGTTAGGGTTTGATCCCTAGTATCCACTATGTTCTAAGATTGATGTTGCTATGACTTTGCTATGCCTAATGCTTGTCACTAGGGCCGGAATGCCATGATTTTAGATATGAACCTATTATGTTTTCATGAATATATTTGTGTTCTTGATCCTATCTTGCAAGTTATAGTCACCATGTGTTATGATCCGGCAACCCCGGAGTGACAATAGTCGAGACATTTCTCGGTGATGACCGTACTTTGAGGAGTTCATGTATTCACTAAGTGATAATGCTTTGGTCCGGTACTCTATTAAAAGGAGGTATTGACATCCCTTAGTTTCCAATAGGACCCTGCTGCCATGGGAGGGTAGGACAAAAGATGTCATGGAAGTTCTTTTCCATAAGCATGTATGACTATATACGGAATACATGCCTACATTATATTGATGAATTGGAGCTAGTTCTGTATCACCCTATGTTATAATTGTTGCATGATGAATGACATCCGACATAATTATCCATCATTGATCCATTGCCTACGAGTTCGTTTCATATTGATCTTTGCTTTGTTACTTTTCAGTTGCCACTATTACAATTGCTACAAAACTGCTACTACTACTTTTGCCACCGTTACCGTTATTTCCACACTACTTTGCTACTAAATACTTTGCTGCAGATATTAAGTCTTTCAGGTATGGTTGAATTGACAACTCGGCTGCTAATACTCGAGAATATTCGTTGGCTCCCCTTGTGTCGAATCAATAAATTTGGGTTGAATAATACTCTGCCCTCGAAAATTGTTGTGATTCCCTATACTTGTGGGTTATCACCCCCTCGGGGCACCCCTCTGGTACTTGTTTGGCCTATCTTGTGTCTTCTGATTCAGAAAAAATCTCCAAAAAGTTTCGCTGCATTTGGACTCTGTTTGGTATTGATTTTCTGTGAAGTAAAAAACAAGCAAAAAACAGCAACTGGCACTGGGCACTATGTCAATAGTTTAGTCCCAAAAAATGATATAAAATTGCTATAAAATGATTGTAAAACATTCAATAATGATAATATAACATCATGGAACAAGCAAAAATTATAGATACGTTGGATACGTATCAGCATGCTGGTTCAAACTTGTTGCCTTGTCGGTTGTAGCATCGTACGATCACCATCCCAGCTCGTTGTCCCGCTGGTCCTAGCATGGCGAGACCATCGTAGTAGCTTGCCGCTCTACTGGTTGCAACATGGTGCGACCACCGATGTAGTTCGTCGCTCTGTTGGTTCCAGCATGAAGAGACCATCGTCGCAGCTCATCGTCGTGCCTGTTGCAGCATGGTGCGACCACTCTCAGGTATTGGCATTGTGCCGGTTGTAGCTCGTTTTCCACAACAGCTCCGCCAACACCCCTTGCACCGTCGCACCAAGTCGTAGAAATCCTCTCCCGTCGCCTCCCACACACATTGTCATTCCTGGTCACAACTCCTCTCTGTTGGTTGCAACTCTATCATGTGTACGATGCAACATCACCCTCCCCCATCGCAGCAGCTGACCTTGTGCATCGATGAACCGGTCTTGGCATAGAGAGACTGGCTCACACAGCCTTCGCGCGCGGTGACCGACCTTTGCACGAGGATAACACGACGAAGAGAACTGTAGCACCACGTCCTCTTGCACCGGTCGGAGGTTACCTCACTCGTGCGCAACGACCAAAGCAACAGCACGTGAGGGCGACCATTGGAGTGAGGATGAAAAAATCGGGAAGGTAGAGCTGGGATGAATGACTAGACATGAGGAAAACTGAAGAGATAAGATTTCATGCGAAATCACTAGTTAAGGGGTATCCCTTGCAAAGGCCACTCACACCTCCTTAGGTGCTGACAAGTGGTAACCTAGGAGTTTCCCTTTTTTTCGTAGATTCATTTTTCAAAACTTTTATCTCTTATACTGTGCGTCCAAATCCTAAACCATTGTCGCCGTTGGATTCTTCGTTCAAATCTTCGAAACTAGATCCCATGTTAATAGATTTTGACGATATTTTTTACGAAATCAGAACAGACCGATAGAAAAAAGCATAGCCGAAAACACGGTTTTTCCTCATTTTTACCTTTTCGAGAGGCATAACTATGCTTCTCGCGGAAACAAATTTGTGCCTCCACGAGAAGCAAATCCGTGCCTCTCATAAAAAAACATGTTTTTTCTATTCCAAGAAAAACAATTGTGCCTCTTGTGGAAGCAAACATGTGCATCCACAAGAGCAAACATGTGCCTCTCGTGGAATTAGAAAGGTACTTTTCCTTTTCGAGTGCCTCTCGCGTAAACAAATCTGTGCTTCCACGAAAAGAAAATCGCCGCCTCTCATGAAAGCAAAAAACATGTTCTTTTACTTTTTTGAGAGGCACAATTGTGTCTCTTGCGGAAGCAAACCTATGCCTATCGTAGAAGGAAGAAAAAAAAATCATTTCTTTTCCTTTCTAAGAGGCATAGCTGTGCCTCATTGAGAAGCATATGTGCCTCTTATGAAAGAAAAAACGTGTTTTCGCACAATTTTTCTCCCAACAGTTTTGTCTCAAAAATCTCAAGAAAACCGAAAAGCAAAAAAAACTAAAAAAACATCTAAACTACGAAACATGTACTAATCTTTTTTTAATTCCTAAGAGCACTCAAGATGTGACACGTGGCGGTGTCGAGAGTGCGCCAAATGACACACTCTCAACCCACTAAAAATGATCCTCAGGGGCTCCTCAAGGGGTACTTCTTAGTTAGTTGATTTTGACTTTGTGGAAAAGTTCCCTCTTCGCAGAAGATAAGTGACGCGCAAAGAACACAGGGAGTGTGCGTTGTTGAAAAGTGACGGACGCAGCCTCTAGCCAGTGGGCCGATTTAAATCGTTACCCTTTGAAACAGCAATGCTTAGCTGGCCCAACCCCATTTTCATTAGTTACCGTATTTGACTTTTCTTTTTTTTTCAAATATTCACTCACTGGCCTAATTTTTCATTTTGAGGGAAGTTACATTAGGGCATCTCCAACGCGGATCCTCTAACCGCCCATAACCATCTGGACCGTACGGTCCGGACATGCTTTACTATCCAACGCGGTTCTGTATTGGTCCATTCGATGATCTGGACGTCATTTTTTCCGCAAATCAGAGGGCTTTGCGAGCATCCGGACCGCTGCCACGCAAGCGTTCGACATCCATGGCCCACCCAAAACCTCTCTCTCATCCGCGCCCTTTCCTGCCCGAAGTAGTCATCACCTCTCCAGAGCGTTGGTGCCGCATTCATACTGGCGCGGAGCACCTCTCCAGACAACGAGGAAGACTAGACCATGGAAGGCCGCCGACTCTCGAGTCCCAGGAAGGCCACCACTCCTCCCCTCCCGCCGAAGCCAAGCTTGGCGAGCTCAGTATCGTCGGCCGATTAGCCGCAAGCAGGCTACGAAGGCGGAGCTTCATTTTCCAGGGCTCATGGCCGGCCCGACATGGGGAATGGCTGTCGGCGGTCATTTAGACTAGGTTTAGAGTACGATCTAGTTGAAATATGTCGAAATGTAATGGATTTGCTTTGCTTTAGATGAAAAGCACCCGGTTTTATGTAAAAATTATCCAAGTATGAATGAATATCACCCGGTTTATTTAAATATGTATCAAATTTATTCACTTTCATTAAAATTCTTCCAAAATGTTACCGGGCATTTTCTGCTATGGTTGGATGGGCCGCTCCCACGTCAGTGTCCGCGGATTGGTCCCTCCTGGTCCGCGGAAGGATGAGATGTCCGATTTGGGGGTCAATTTTGGAGATGCCCTTTGCTCCTATGGTCACCGCCGCTGCCACACACCTCGCCGCCTGTCACCCATGGCGCATCCCCGCATTCCTCCCTCAACCGTCTTCGGTGGACTCTTTTCTTCATTTTTTTCATTCTTCCCATTGTCTCTGGCCACGCAACACTCCTCGTCATCCTGGCCCAGCGACGCACCCCCCCCCTTCTGTTGTTACGCAAAGCACCACCACACGGGGTGGAGCACTTAATGAGAAAAAACTTCAAGCGTAGGACAAACCTTGAGAAACCTACAAACAGAAACATGGTTGTCGGCCACGATCGCCGATTCCAATGAATCATTGCATTCTGGACCACGCCATCGCGCCACTAGGAGAAATAAGAGGATAAGAACCCATTTTCTAAGGAATAAGAATCGACGGGTGTCGGGGATATACCTCGCGGTGTAAACCGACCGGAAGTTAGCCCGGCTGAACTTGGCGGTTTATCTGAAGACCCCGCTGACACTTGGCGAGTTACTAGCGACCCGCCCTGACCTGGCGGTTTACAAGCAACCCACCTTGATCATTGTGACTCACTGGTGATCCGGCGTGCGGGATCGACGGATGACAAGGCCCAAAGCCCAGAAGGTCGGTTCATGTTTAACGGTGGGCCGGTTTAAGAGGAAAGGCATGAGGAACATTTATCTTACAAGGAGTTAAGACCTGGACTTGTATCCGGTTTGTATTAGAGATAGACTAGTCCTAATCCTAATAGGACTCTACATGTAACCCGCCCCTCCAACATATATAAGAAGGGGCAGGGCTCCCCAAAAGGGACAAGATTCACAAGTTCCACAAGTTGGACAAGTTAGGTTTAGACAATAGCTCTCGAGATAGAGCACTTTTGTAACCGTTATCATTATCATCAATATCAATGAAGCAGGATGTAGGCTTTTACCTCCACCATGAGGGGCCGAACCTAGGTAAAACATCACGTCTCTCGTCCCGCTCAACCCCTCTCAAGCTACCACATAGATGCGTTGGCCTCGCGACTAAGTCCTCACACTAGGACATCTGCCGTGACAATTCCACGACAGTTGGCGCACACCGTGGGGCTAGCGCACGATGGTGTTGAGTTCTTGGAGGGATCTCCCTAGGATCAAGAAGTTTACAATCCATCAGATCAGCAAGGGCCGGTACGGAAGGATTTGCGTCAATACTAGCCTCGTCGGTGGAGATCAAGGAAATATTATTGTCAAGTCGCCATGGACGATCTCGATAGTTGTGATCCGATCTGTGTTGGTTGTCAAATCGCCATGGATTCAACCCGTACGTATCGACTAAAGGAAAATTTAAAGTTGTTGGTTCAATCCGATCTGCAGCAAAACCTAGTTTCGAAGTAAAAAGGAACCAAGGGCTAGACCCCGCTTGGTCATCGTACGATTCATAAGATATTTTCGGCCATAAACCGGATTTGCTGTCGCTGAGTTACAACAGTTTATTCCCCGAGCCATTGCCATGACCCACTCGGCTTCATCTCTGCCGCGATAAATTGGCCAGGCTGTGTCTCCTCTTGCCCCGAGCAGAGAGCTACCCTCGCCTCCTCAATCACAACCCGGAATCAGAGCCGGCCGCGACCCGGAGTCCTCCATGATCCGCTCGCCTCGAGGCGCCTGACGAATTCTCAGATGCCGGTGGTTGCAGTTCCAATGGACGGCCTCTTCTGCCGCTCCGGGCTGCCAGCTCGCCTCGCCGGGTCAAGTCTGCAACAGCTACGAGTCGACCTCGGATTAAAGTCAATCCGCCAGCCGCAACTACCGGGTTATCCGAGCAACCGCGCTGGCCGAGCGGCCTTGTCTCTGCCTGGTGGTACAATGAAAACCGCCCGCTTCACTGATGCGCCCTACGAGCTGTCCCGCTCCTTCCACGCACCGTGTCGCCGGTCTTTACCCCCTCCTCGCCGGCTTACTACGGTTGTGCCGTATTTTCCACCAACCTACTGCCGCGGGTTGCCTTTGCCGTCTTCGCTGGTGTTGTCTCGCCCTCACAGCCTCTTCATCCGCGGTCCCCGATTCATCCCCGCCAGAGACAACACCGCTGCACTTCACTGGTGTCACCTTCAAACCACCGCTAGATGGGCATAGCCGTGCCTCAAACCGGCTCCGCCTCGACTCGCCGGGATACGCGCATCCACTGTCTCGCCGCCGGGCCTGAGCCGGCTTCGCCCTGCCCAAAACGCACCACAAGTTGCTGTCGCGGGTGGATAGCAAAAAAGTAATGAGCGGTGGTAACGGATCTGTAGTTGTTGCTGTCGCTTACGATTAAAAAAGAGCTGATGCAAGGTCGTCATGGAATTTTATCACGTGAGGAAAGGAAGCAAAGGGGTACTACTACTTCAAAATTTTGTCTTCTCAAAACTGCTCGAGCCACCCACGTGAAGGGCCAAGCTCCAACGTCTACATGAAAATCAAAAACAAGAGCCACTCCGGTTTAAGGTCTCCTCAAGAGAGTGATTAAAGTGCCACCGGAGTCACCGTGGATTATTCATGGACGCTATGTATACGGACCATCCGTCGTCCAGACAAGTCAGGTGATGTTTATCTAAGTTATTTTGTTGACATATATTGTTTTTTTAAAAGGAACAATTACTTTCGACCGTATATTTTGATATGCAGGACAATTGTTCATTATAAACGTGGTTTATATCATGTGTGCGGAGCATGCGCTGGCAACGCCCTGCCCGGTGTTCGTCCGTGCTACATTACATGGTGAATGGACACGTACAAGATGCCGCCCTTACGGCCCGGATTACATCAGCTTGCCGGGACAGCGCCTGTGATTAACTCGCCCGTCCGTACCGGTTCACGACGACACGGACAACTCGCCCGTCCACCCTCGCGGCCGGTTCACGCGTCCGCGCCGGTCTACAACGTGGAGGACAATTTGCTCGTCCGCGCCGGTTTACAACACCGGGCCGGCTCATCTGCTTAGCTCCCGCGGCCGACTCACCTGCGGGTAATTTCAGCTTCACCCGGTGATCATCAACTCCGCGTTGATAATCTCTGACCTGACGCATCAGGTGAAATCCATCCGGTATATTTTTATATTATATATTGCTTTCTTTTAAAAAAGAGGAGCCATTACTTTGTCTTGCAAGTTCTTCAATGTAGGACAAATTAAATCACAAAGCTTTGAAGCTCTCAATATCCGGTTTAACATCCGGTTCAAGAAGAATTTATCTCTTGCAAAAAGTTAAAAATTGCCAAAGAGGACCTGCTGCCATGATGCGCGGTTCAAACATGGGTATCCCGCCTTACTGGCCTAGCATATTATTGATCACATGGGGGCTTCTGCTTCATAAAGCGGGGTCTCTGTTCTTTTACATCATGTGTGATTACACGGAGTTGTTCTAAAGCGGCCTCCGGTTTATCCCTTGAGTTTGCTTTTTAAAAGCATTGTGTTATATCACTTGGAGGATTGGTCGTGTCCGAACCAATACCATACCTCTTGATAGGCGAGAGCCACCAGATCACTTGGGGACTTGGTCACGTCTGAACCACTCATGCCTCTTGATCGGCCTAAGGCCACAGAATCACTTGGGGGCTTGGTTGAACCCGAACCATCGCCATGCCACTTGGTCGGCATAAATGCCACGGTTTCATTTGGGGACCTGGCTGACTAGAACCATAGTTACACCTAACGGGAGCTTGGTCGTGTTCGGCCATGGTAACGCCATTTGATCAACTCAAATAAACCTTTTTTGCAAACGGTTTTGTCATTGCTTTTGCTTCGCACTTTTCTTTGCAAGATACCTTTTTCTTTTTTTATTGCGTTTTTTTAAAAATCGACAAAGTTTTCAACCAATCAATTGACGGAACACAGTTCACGTCAATCCGGAGACTATTTGCCCGGTTTGATCCTTGTTGTTAACATCCTCTTATGGAGTAACACGGTGTTTATCACAGCCTGGCACGGTTTTATCATAAACTGGCACAATATGCAAGGAGTTATCAGTACTCAAGATTTGGGTTATCACCCTTACTACAAAAAGTTGGTAAAACCAACAATGCCATTCAATGTCACAGGTATGATATATTTCATATTTGATTATTTTTAAGTGCAGCCTTGGTTATAAACCCGGGTTATATGTTGGGTATTATGACCCGTCCGGCGGTAAACCGTCAGGACACTTTAAACTTGTTGTATGCAGAAACAGGTTTGTTAAACCGGCCTGGCTTTGGACAATAAGTCGCCAGTATATATATTTGGATTGCGCCATTGGAATCATGCGCTTATAAATCATTGGGTTATATTATTCAAATAGCCAAACTTGGCTGAAATTTCATTATGATATTGAATGAATAAGGTTTTCATACCGGATTATATTATCTTGAATAGCCAACATGGCTGGATTTTTATTATTAAGGTTTTCAAAGTCGCTATAGCGCAATGTCTACTCTTTTATCAAAGGATATGATTTATTCTACAATGGAAGGAATAGTCCCGAGTCGCTGCAGGCTTACAACCCGGCACTTGGGGGCTACATTATTCAAATTGAGATTACATGCAAGTCTCATGTCGCTGCAAGCATGCACCATGACACTTGGGGGCTAATGCAAAGTCATTTTTACTAGTCTTATTGAAGACCCGACTCATCATATTATAATGAGCCGGCCCTTGGGGGCTACCAATTGCTCCTGTCAACAATTCAAGGTACATAAGTTTTCGTCCATAATATTGAAGGATCCATTGCTTAGTTGGTAAAGCACAAAGCTCTTAACCTTGTGGACGTGAGTTCAAGCCCCATGATGGGAGTTACATAATATAATATTATTCTCAATGAAGTATATATAAAGTCCCGGCTCAATATTATCTTACTGAGCTGGCCCTCGGAGGCTACACGTTGCTGTTAAAGTCTACATGATCATATTTTCAAAGTCCCTGCTCATTCTTTACATAATGACCCGGCCCTTGGGGGCTACACTGGTTGAAGTTTTTTATGAGCATCGGGAAATTACAAGTCCCAGGTGCTGCAAGTATGACAACCCGGCACTTGGGGGCTACATATATGGAGTATTCAGTTTATATGATTGAGATGAACTAATCGGATTTCTTCAAGGTTGAAATACTTATTGGAGCAAGTCTTAAGTTATCACTATGTTCTCCTCTTAAGACTTGGGGGCTACAGGTATTATGCATATAAAGAAGGAACATCTTTATTTTATCAGTTTTGAGCAAATCAGGAAGATCAGTTACATGACCCGGTGTCGACAACAATTATGACCCGGCGCCATCAATATTTATAAACCAGCCATTTTGGTAATATTAAACCGGCAAGTTTTACATCTTCAAACCGGCTGAATATCAGATAAGTATTTTCAGACCCATATTTCTTAAACCGGCGAAGCTGAGTCAAAGGAGTTATTCTTCACAATATTTCTCGATGACAAGCCAATGTCGGCAAATTGATTATGAAGCTGGTCTGTTGACCTGGATTTCCCAGAAGGAGGAAATAACAAGGACTTAAGGATGATCGGGTACCGGTTTACAAAAATTCTTAACCCGGAGCATAACCTGTCAAATTTGTTCTTGTATTTATTTTGCAGCATAAGTTTACCATGAATAAATCCAAGCTAAACTTGGGGGCTAATGTCGGGGATATACCCCGCGGTGTAAACCGGCCGGAAGTTAACCCGGCCGAACTTGGCGGTTTATCTGAAGACCCCGCTGACATTTGGCGAGTTACTAGCGACCCGCCCTGACCTGGCAGTTTACAAGCAACCCACCTTGGTCATTGTGACTCACTGGTGATCCGGCGTGCGGGATCGACGGATGACAAGGCCCAAAGCCCAGAAGGTCGGTTCACGTTTAACGGTGGGCCGGTTTAAGAGGAAAGGCATGAGGAACATTTATCTTACAAGGAGTTAAGACCTGGACTTGTATCCGGTTTGTATTAGAGATAGACTAGTCCTAATCCTAATAGGAATCTACATGTAACCCGCCCCTCCAACATATATAAGGAGGGGCAGGGCTCCCCAAAAGGGACAAGATTCACAAGTTCCACAAGTTGGACAAGTTAGGTTTAGACAATAGCTCTCGAGATAGAGCACTTTTGTAACCGTGATCATTATCATCAATATCAATGAAGCAGGATGTAGGCTTTTACCTCCACTGTGAGGGGCCGAACCTGGGTAAAACATCGCGTCTCTCGTCCCGTTCAACCCCTCTCAAGCTACCACATAAATGCGTTGGCCTCGCGACTAAGTCCTCACACTAGGACATCTGCCGTGACAATTCCACGACAACGGGTGTGCACCTTTTAGGGGAAGAATGCCACAACCCTTCTCTTCTCAATTTCTCAACGGAAGCAAAACCTTGATCTTTGGACCCATCAACTTGATAAAACTATCCCCTTGTTCTAGGAATTCTGGTGATAGGAATATTTCGTCAATTTTCAGTTAAGCACTTGATCAGTTCCCTTTAATTATCCCATTGCTCGACTCAGGGGAAGCTGCTTTTTCTCGCTCAATGCCTGGGCTAACGATAGATTAGTCTCTGAGGATTTTTGCCTACATTCTCAACACCTTCATCACACACGTATGTTGCCAACAGTGAGTCTATGAAATTACTTTTGTTAATCATCTATCCTAGTCCCTGGCTAGCTCATGGACGGTGAGAAGTCAACATTGTTCGCGTGCACGGATGAAGAAAGAAGAACAAAGGCTTCTATGTGGGGTCAAGTGCATTTGGGGGGTTAAGTTGAAGGGATGGACTAGATCGACAAAATTTTAGTTCCCTAAAATATGGGGAATTAAAGGATGGGGAATTAACTTATGTGGGATGGGCTAGATCTCTTCTACATCTACATCTATTTTCTTCGACTATTTCTTCTTCTACTACTACTACTATTAAACAATCGAACAAGAATTTTTTTATGTGTACCCCACAGTTAGACCCACAACACTACACAAACCAATCTGTACCGCACAATTAGACTCACAAATCTTAATCTAACAGCCATCATTAATCTAATAGCTCTATGGGGTGCAGTTAGCAATTTCCCTTGACTGACCATACTCCGTCCGCAGAGGAATGTTTCACACACTGCGCCCGCGACTGCGCATACAACGCTCATTCCTCTATTTGGTTCGTGAAGCCGTGATGAAACCCTTCCTTGTCTCTCCCTCTCGATCTGCGCCGCCGGCTCCCTTCCCTCGATCTACGCTCGGCTCTTCCACTGCGGCACAGCAGGGGAAGAAGATGGGATTGGCGGGCGAGCGGCTGCGGGGTGCGAGTGGCCTGTGGCGGGCGAGGGCCTGCGGGGCGGCGAAGAGGGGATACTCCGGTGGGCTACCAGCAGCGGCAGAGGCTTAGCGCCTGCTTCTTCTCCTGAAGGTATGAACCGGCCCTTCTCCCACCTTGTATATTTGCAGCTTGTCCCATCTTTCCTACCCAGCCGAGAGAGAGATGGAGAGGATATTGAGATGTCACTCATGGCTATTTTGAATTAATTTTGTACCTCTATGTTGTTCAAACAACTGGGCTCACACCTGACTGCCATAAGAGCAAGCTGAAAGTGGTGTAATCGACTGTAATCCAGCGAGAAGCTGGGATGAGTCTTCCTGCGCACAGCTGTAATCGACTTATGCAAATATACAGTTGCAATACTATTAGTTTACAATGAAAACATGTCCAACCAGCTTAAATCTAGCAATACTTATCTGGAATGGAATGACGTGTCCAGCCAACTTAACATATTCTTTTAATTCTACATCTCCAACTAGAAAGCAATCTTTTGCGGGGAAATTAGTTGTAAATTAAATTAATAACCGGGAAACTGTCTCTTCTTGGAATGTTATGATAAAAATCAACAATTTTAAGGATGGAGATCTGCTTCAGTTGTATGCTCTCTTGTAGCAAGGAAAGTGTGCTGGGTGGTTTATCTTGTATGTGCTTGGTTATGTCTTAAGGTTCAAACGAAAGAAGTACTGAAAGTCTGTTCTGTCCATGCCACCAAACTGCTAGATTGAACAACTAGCACGAGAGATTCATTGTGCAACTAATGGATAGTTTCGTTTTTAGATCAAAAATATTTCCTACAATACTTGTTAAACTACTTCAGAGTGGAATTAATGTAGCTCTTTTGGTTCCCTTATTTTTTTCAGGGTCATCGCCAACTCACTGCTGCTCATAGAGGTGAGTCAAATGCTGTAACAATCTCTGTCATTATTTTGCTGCTCAGGTAGGAGTTCGAGAAATCATGAATTACCTGACAGATAATGCAACCAAAACACAGGAAGAGAAACATATATGGTGATGATGTCTATCATGCTTTTGCAGGTAGTAGTATGCATCCACACAATTCAAATTCATGTTCTGGAAGGACATTGACCAACTAACCATGTATTAATTGTATAGTTAAATTTGTTGTTTTACTTCTATCCGAACTGAGTTCTAACAATCAATATTTGATTCTGCTACACACTTCCAAGGACAGTTACAACAATTCTGGAGCATGTATCGTCCTCAATCCTCTGATTTTGCTACCATCATTTCCATAGTATTCAAGATGTAAAACCTCGACCTGTGGTACGTGATTAATATTGGGTTCCTAAGCTTGAAATGTTTATGGCATGAATAGTACTTGATTTTATCATGTTTACGTATCAATTATTTTTGCTAGAAGACTACCGTGAGGCGTATCATTTTAGTATGGTACTTATATCTTAGGGTATGGGAAATAATTGTATTAAACTATTTTTTCCGTGTAGGCTACTATGATTTGCAGGAAGTAATTGTTTCCGATGAAGAGTTAGATCTAGGCGCCATGGATGACAACAATTCAGGCTTTTAACTAAATATTTTGTCATGTCCGCAATCGGCTGGTTCATTTAGCCTGATATATATCCACATAACCATCAGATAAAATATTTCATCAAGTAATTAGTGGAAATATTGGATATAGAGAATCAGCATCACAGTTCGGAGGAGCTTCATTTCTCAAACTTTCTGGAGCAGATCATCTTGGTCATTTTCTAAGGATGGGTGCTGGACTTGGCACATTTCCCTGAGAGGATTGCTTCAGCAATAAATGCTGGTTTTTTTATGGAATTATTTATTTGTATTATGCACCGCTACCAATTTTGATTTTGTTCTCTGGTAATCTACAGAACATGAATTCTAATTGTGTCCAACCATAAGGGCGGGACGAATCCCTCATTTTGTCATGTATTTGTTTTTCTCTTGAGTTTCTTTGAAAGAGATAGTTGTTAGGCTCGGCAAAACCAATAGAAAGTAGGAAAAAATGAAACATCCGGATGCCGTTACCTTTGAAGCTGAAGCCCTTCCTCACTTTGCACTGCTTCTAGCCCATTGATCATTGCATTGTCTCTATTATCCGTCTTCTCTGCTTCTTTGCTAAAGCTTACCCAGCTGGCGCTAGCACATGCTGATTTCCATCCGCATGTACTGGCAGGAGAGGTGAGTGGTGCTGTGGGTTGAGGAAAATGATGTACAAGGGGAAGTCAAGGAAAGAGGTGTTGCCCTGAAGGATCTCATCGAGCGTAGGCGCGAGCGTGCGCCCGAAAGGGATGAGGCGGTGGAGGGGTGTCGTTATTGTATACAAGACATGACTTCAAATACAGAAGACGTGTGTTGCACGTGCAAGTTTACTAGTCCTAATAATAAAGCACGGATTGACTTTATCGGGTTCACCGTCACAATACGCTTTCTTCTCATGTCATAATATGCTTTTACGATTTGTATAGACAAAATCGTAATATAAATGAGGTGGTACTAACCCGCGCTACAGATTTAAGTTACTACAGTAAAAAATTGTTCCGCTCGTTCACAGGAGATACACGAGGAGGTCGGCGACCTAGGCAGCAGACGACGGGGCAGGAGGCGGAGATGGCGTGTGGTGAAGAGCGCCAGGGGAGCAGAGAACGGCGGTGCCGCTGCAAGAAGATGACGGCGTGCTGGACGGCCGGTTGGAGGAGCGAGTAGGCGGAGAGGAAGGGAAGAAGAGGCGGTGGGGTCCAGCCGTCCCGTCGGCCGGCGGCGAGGGACGCTGGCAGGAGTGGCGGATGGGTGCTCACGAGATCTAGCCCCGTTCTCGGCGGCAGGAAGGGAAGAAGAGGCAACGGGGTCTGTCTGGCGACGACGGACGCCGGCAGGAGCGACAGACGGACGCTCGGGATCGAGCCCCCACCTCAGCGGCGCGAAAGGAGATCGGGGTGAGGGAGAGAGCCGTCGAAGGGGACCGGGAGGGAGAGAGAGTTGGGATTGAATTTTTTTTAGGCAAAGAGTTGGGATCGAGTGGCTGTGAGGGGATGGAGCGATGGCTCCTGTGCAGCTAGGTTTAGAAGGGTTTAGGCGGGCCTTGGTTAGGAGATGGGCCGGCAGGCGCTGGTAGGCCCAGATGGGCTGGAGGAAAAACTAGGGAGAGAGAGAGAGAGACAAGGAGAGTTGGGCCAGCCTAGCGCTGCTGAAGGTTTTTATTTTCTCATCTCAGAAAAGAGAAACAGATGGAGAGGAGAGAAAAGAAAATATTTGAGATAGGACTAGAAGTAGACATCGGCTAGCTCATCTGTTTTACTACCTAGGTGCTATATAAATGTACTTATACCGCTCAGGACCTACGAAGGGCTGGCAGATACAGGACGCGGCGGCATCAGCTGTTGCCTCATGCATATGCACACAGATCCAGACACGCTGGTGTACTTGAACGGGAAACGTATACGACGAGGATAAATACCAACGCATCCTCCATGTCGAGCACCCGGACACTGCATTATTTTCAGATCAGTCACTTGTGGACATGCCACAATCTATGCAACACGCATGCAAGTAAGCAAGCCCCATGGACAAGATGCATACAACTATGGTAGCAAGCAAACACACGTTTGCACACGACCTAATAAGTGCAGGTATGCAATCGATTCCTATTTCCCTTTTCGCTTGGTATATATTCAAAAGAAATTGTAATTTTTTTATTAAAAGCACTCACTCTTTAGATAAGAATTATTCACAAGCAAGCACACACTCTAATTCTGTGTATATATGCATCACACTAGCATCCATCACATAAAAGTGTTTCTATATGCACCATTCTTCTGATGTTCATGTCTCACATAACAGGATTTATTTTCTTATGTATAAGTATATCATGCATGCACACGGGATAACTTGCAATTTCATAGAGCTTTGTGAGAAGATTGCCCATAAGAAAATTGTCTGCGGTTTAGAAAGTATAATTATGTGTGTTTCCAGTTAATGAACCAGTCACAACAGTTGAGCAAATATCCCAGATCCTTCTGTCCCTGGCACTACATATATGTTTTGCATTAATCATGGACAATTAGTACACCATTGTTAGTGGATAGCACCTGAAATAGTGGGTGTCCAAATAAAATAAAGAAATTGGAAATCAAACAATGATTTGGGTGAAAGTACAATTCTTTTTCATGTTAGAGAAACTGGATACTTATTTGGCTAGGGGAGTGCCATATTTTCCCCCCTTGCAACGCACGAGCATATGTGCTAGCATCCCAAAGAATCGTATTGCTAATTGATCCATCAACCATATACACTTAATTATCTATGTGGTTCATTTATGTCTAAAAAAATCCATTTGGTTCATTTAGCTGCATTGTCGTCTGCCGCTTGGTTTATCGCAATTGTTGTTTAACCAATAGCGAAGCACGGGCAATGGGCATGTGGTTTTTTCTCCCGTTGCAACGCACGGGCAATTTTTCTAGTATATCCTAATGTATACAAAAATGAGCAAGGAAAATTGTAGATATATAGACCCACCGGAAAATTGTCGCCATCTTCAACATGTAAAAACCAACGGTGCATCGTACACGTAACTCGATGCCATACCTGCTTCACCATGTTGAAGCCAAAAAGTCGTTTAACTGTGGCCTGCAAGTCATCTGACATTATCGGAGAGAGGAGATGCCATCAACGACCATTCGAACCACGGATCGTTGACCTAATCACCTGGAAAGAAGGTACTCCCTTCGTCCGAAAATACTTGTCATCAAAATGGATGAAAATGAATGTATCTAGAACTAAAATACATCTAGATACATCCATTTCAATGACAAGTATTTTCGGACGGAGGAAGTACTAAAAGGTCGGAGAAGGAGATCCACCCCCACGTAGATGCTGAGGAACATTGTCTTGTGGTCTTATTGATGAGACCACGGGTGCCACCGTGAATTGAGGCAGAAGTGTCACGGTTGACAATTCTTTTCTCTCAACCCCAACATTAATATGCCATGGGTCAACACCGTAACAAGTGTCGCGCCACCATGACAAGGATAGTAGATACTTGTTCCACCGTGTTGTCCCTTCAACCGCTTGGGTGAGCGGCATGAGGACAAATAAGCTATACATCATGCAAGCGTGAAGGTTCATGGTCTCTCCTTCTCCTGCCTCCCGACGCCAAAATTGGTCATTGGAGCAAGGGTATGGACGAAATCAACCGTTGAGGATGAGAGTTGTGTGTTGTCTACGATATAATGGTACGATGCCAATCTACATAATATAGCTATTGATTATCATGCGCATTTTTGAAGCACATGTTCTCGTGTCATTTTGAGGACTGACAAACTCAAAAAATAATTCAGAATACAGATGTACTTCCTTCGGTCCTTTTTACTATGCATATTAGAATTGTCTGAAGTCAAATTTTACAAAGTTTGACCGTATTTATATGAAAAAATATCAACATCTGCCATGCTAAAGTTATACAATATGAAACTTTAAGTCATGACACATCTATTGATATTGATTTCAGATTATGAATGCTGGTACTTTTTTCTATAAAGTTGGTCAAACTTTACGAGAATTGACTTCAGTCAAATCTTATATGCGAATTAAAAAGGACAGGAGGAAGTACTAGTACACTGCTATTAAATGTGAATTCACAATTCTTAATCAGACATTAATTTGAGGGTATTTAAAAAATTTTAAGGGTATTAATCAGACATTAAAACCATGAATCCACAATTTTAATGAAAAAATAAGACCACCCAAGGCTTTGCCCTGGAAAGAACTCCATTAAACACTGTATCTATATAAGGGCAATCCCAATGCTCCATCTTGTACGATGTCTTAGCCATGACAACTAAGCAAAAATCTGACATGACATCACACTTAATGAAGAAAGAGAGACTTGTCATATCTTAACTAGATATACATTCTACTCACAAAGCCCATTAAATGAGACATATTTTAAGATACAATGCATCGTAAGAGGTATGTGTATGGGGAGTGTCCTAGATTCTTGATTTTGAAACATCTCAGCGCCTCAAAACAACACGAGCATGTGCTTATATGAGTAAACAGTAGTTCTAAATAATTTAGTCAAGTTGAATTGAAATTAATATTTAACCAAATGAAGTGAACAATAAACCGACTCTCATGGCACCATAATGTTTGATTGGGATCACCTGATATATATATTACTCTTTTCATCGCAAAAAATAATAATTATATACTACTCACTTTGCCTATATTTACATGTCATCCCTACGGCCTCATTCGTCTTGGAGGATTTTCGTATGAAAGAACATAGGAAGAAGGATTCCAGAGGGAAAAAAATTTTATAGATGCATTCGGTTTGTAGGAACGCGGATAGGAATTCCTTAAAAATACTACTCATTTCGTGTATTTTTTAAAGAAACTACACATCCACTCAAAACCCATTTTTTGCATAGGAACGGGGTAAGATAGTACTAAGGATGACAAGTGTCGCCCTATCAAATTTCCTGCACTGCTCCTAATTCTTAAGTTTTGGTTTCCTTCAAATCGAATGAGCCCTAAGCATTAATTTAACCAATAATATACGAGACATGTGTCATAAAACATAGAAAACATATTTGTGGTTGGATGGTAATTGTACCATATCAGAGATCAAACTCCAACTTCGACGAATTATGTGTCCCAATAAGGCAGATTATATTTGCTAAAAAAAGGCGGATTATCCTTTCAGTGTAAGGTGATGTTCTCATTGATAGCAAGATGCATGCGATGCCTTCCTCAATCTTGAGTCTTCGCGACTATGGTCTTCAGTAGGTGATGCATGCGTAGTAGTACTTGGTGTTTCTAAAAGAAATTGTTTAAAAACCTTTTAAGTACAAATTCAAGGGTATAGTTTTCGTGGAGCATTAGTTGTGTTTTGTTGGCCAAGTTAATAATTAAAGTCGAAATGCAAAATAAGTTGACACCAATGTTAATTGGGGAGGAGGGAGTAATCTAAAGGGAAATAATTCATGATCCAAAATATTTGAAGAAGGTACACATATAGATGATTTGAGTATTGTGTGCATGAGTATATTTTGTGCAAAATACCATGTCAGTGCACACAAAAGAGACGTTGAGCTATTTCTCATCTCGAAACATATTTTCTCAAATTCTTTAGACCACTTTTTTACGGTTCGAGGAAATTTGTGCCCTGATAGTTTGATTCTACTAACTCCATCACACCCAATCAGCAAATGTTTCTCTCAATACTCAGCAAATGTTAGTACCTGGCTGTTTGGCCATCCTCGGCTCAAGCAGCCAATGAAACCATGGAGCAACAAACCTTCTCTTGGTACCTACAAATAACGGCGGCAGAGCCCATATGAGCCTAAGACTGGGGGCTCAGGAACAACCTTTATGTTTTGCTAGCAACAGGATAGCAAGTGCAGTTTTTCTTAAGAATGGAAGATAACTCCCTCGGACTCTCCAGCCTAAATTTGCTACAGCCAGTACAAGGATATAATACCAAAAGGCAAAGTGCGCTTCATTTTCAGAGGCCTGAAAAGTCAAACGAAACACGACCCATGTTCGAAGGCGTCTTCTCGCTACGGTATACTACTAACTAGAGTGCTAGACAAAGACAATGAACTTAAACCTCATCGTCGGCTCTGACCGAAGCACCGATGGTAGGCCAATATATTTCAGAAAAGAACAAAACACAAAATGCTAGCAGTCCCTTTATACTCTAACAGAACTGGTTCCTTTTGATAAGCCATTCTCTGCATGTTGCATCTCTGATCGAAGACACTGCATCAGGCGATAGAACTGTCTCGTCGGAGCCACACCTCTCCAGCGATGCCCAGGAGTTGGTCCTGGCCTAATAATACTCTTCTGCTTTACCTGCATGAAAATGGAAACACACTTTATGCAGCTTATCAAAATAAAGGAAATGCAACCAAAATATATTGCACTTCTGCATATACACGAACTGATCGCCACTTGGCACAAATCAACTTAAAATTTTAGCAGACACATGCATGGCCCAGAGGAAAATATCAGATGCATTACGCGAAAGACCGTGCATCTAAGTCAATCACACAGATTTCGCTTAAGCAAGATACAGAATCCAATGGTTTAAGCTGCTTGGAGTAGTACGGCTTTTCAGTTTTCAATGAAATGCAGCAGAGAACAGGAGATTCTGCCCTTGTTAGAAAAAACAACAGGATTGCTATGTCGAAGCATGCATGAAAATGATGCATTCCACTTGTACCCCTGCCGAGGCACTGACCAAACTAAAATAGCGCGAACAACACCAATTTTGCAAACAGCTAAATAACAAAAATACTGATGATCCTTTTTCAGTTTTATTGCTTTGGTCTTTGTACATAAACTTTAATGGAATTGGGCAATGCACCCATAAGACAATAATTTTAAAAGTTAACAACTTCATGCATTTCATTCATAGTTTTAAATAGACAACGAGAATACATAAGATGAAATTTATTGTGTGAAATTAAGTTTCCCTACCTTTAAATAAGACCTGAGCTTCAGCTGAAGCCCTTTTGTATGTTAGTAATTCATTTATAGCATCCTCACTAGACATCACAACGTTCCCACCATAGCTAATACATAATGCACGAAGAAGCCTTGCTTTAGAGAGAATGAGCTCTATAAAGCACATTTCATTTCGACGCCAATTAATGCCAGTCATCTGCACAACCTGAAGGTTGGCACACATGCCATCAGTCCATAATGCATTTTGAAACTCTCCATTTGCCTCAAATTTCTGCTCCTCCTTATCATAGATCTTCACATATAAAAGTAAAAAAGATAATTAACCTGAAGTGCCAAAATGACCTTTAAACAATGTTATATGAAATATGCATGGGGATATTCATAAATCAGGATTACCTCTATTTTAAGCTTTTCAAGATTTGGGGCACTCTTTAGTAAGCAAAACGCTAACATAATAGGGGGTTGCTCACAAAAGTGCATACGCAACTTCAAGCTCTTCAAGTTGTGAAAGGTGCACAGAATTATCTTCGGTATCATAGCACTCTGAAAAATAGGACAAAGAGAAAGCGAGGATAATATAAGGACTTAAACTGGATGCATCTCTAGAATCTAGGAGCAATGCAAACGAAGGGACAGATATTGTTTCTAGATAAATAGAAAAGAGATCATAAATGTTCAAAGGTTCAGCACACCATAAACCACACACAAATCAATACATTTTGCAAATGAAAAAGGAAAAATATACATCAGCCTTCTTTATCAAGTTGGGAATTGGAATAATAAAACACCGAGATGAAAATAAATAATATATGCAGGTTAATATGAACCATGTCTGTGGGACAATGCATGTACAAAAACATGATATAATTAAGTACTCCCTCCGTTTCTTTTTAGTCTGCATATAAGATTTGGTCAAAGTCAAACTTTGTTAACTTTGACTAAGTTTATAGAAAAAAATATCGAGATTCACAATATGAAATCAATATTGTTAGATGCATCATGAAATTAAGTTTCATACCATATAGCTTTCATATTGTAGATGTTGATATTTTTTTCTACAAAGTTGGTCAAACTTTACAAAGTTTGAGTATGAACAAATCTTATATGCAGACTAAAAAGAAACGGAGGGGGTATATAACCCGGAACAAATTAATTAGTAGATTGGTCACAGCTAGGCTGAAAGAAGCCAAGCCCAAGGGGCAGACAGGAAATCATTTCAACAGTACAGAGGCCTACATATGTTGGCTCATTTGGGGAGGAAAAAAACTTGCACTTTCAAAATGGAGTACCTAGATCGCGGTTTTTTTAGAGCATCCAAGGACATACAGATAATGATTAGGCTATTTTCCCCCTTTGTTGCATTATGTTTCGTAAGTAATCAACCTTGTGGGCTTGAGGCCAGTTAGGGCAAAGCTATTTGTACTCTATTTTGTGTACTCTAATATGGTTGCCTAATGATATCAGCACAGCTGTGGCAGCCTAGCTTTTCAGACAGATTAAAGAGGAAAAAAAACTCCCCATATTCCGATATAGGGCATTTTAACTAGTTTCGGATTGATTCTGCGAAACAAGAGACTCAAAAGATAAAATAAGCAACTGGGGACATAAGCATTTACCGGTGCGTTGAATGAGACGACCAAAAGCTTCCTAACTTGAACAAGCCCGGAAAGAAACTTGGCAAAATCGTTGTGAACAACATTGTCAAACCAATCGATGACTGCAGAATTCAGGCATGTCAAGTCCTTGAGGATCCAGCCATAATAGTTCTCTGAACAAATAGTCAAGTGCCTGAGATTGGGCGCCCGAATCACCCATTCTCTGATGTACTCGCCACCGATGAAAACATCTGTAAGTACCAGATAGTCGAGCAACGGGGATGTCCTAATGATCTCCTCAAGCTGGTACTCCCCATAGTCCTCTAAGTTGACGTTTGCGAGGGTCAATTTCCTTAGCTCCGGGAAGGCCACAAAGCCCGCGGGTAGGAGCGGAATGGCGCAGCCGAAGAGGCTGAGGGAGGTGAGCCGGCTGCAGGAGAAGACGGAGGAGGGGAGGGTGGGGAACGAGTCGTTGAAGCTGAGGTCCAGGATCTCGACACCCCTGCGGGCGAGGACGAAGAGCCAGTCGTGGACGCGGCCTGCGTAGGGCCCGTCGAGCTCCGCGTGGAAGAGCCGGACGCGGGCGGGGCAGCGGAGGAGGATGCCTTCGAGGGACCCCAGCCCCGCCGGCGCGCCATCATCGCCTCCGAGGCAGGGGAAATGGAGGTCGAGGGATGGGAGGGCCTCCCATCGGTGTCGCCAGGCGCGGGAGAGCACCGACGTGCGGACGGCGTCGCGGATGTGGAGACGGACGAGGATGTTGTCGAGGGCGTCCGGGGCCAGGGAGATCAGGGCGTCCGCCTCGGCCAGTGCGGCCTCCTTCACGCTTCGGGCATGTTTTTTCCTAAAAAATAAAATACATCAGCCAGCTAAAAAAAACTAGGATCAGTCCATTTTGTGAACCATTAGATGCGAAATCAACGGCCCAAAGCCTTTCTTCAACCTCCCGCACATCTCCTTCCACCGCTAGCTACCGCCGGCCTAACATCCCCCCCCCCCTGCCCCCCGCATCGAGTTTTTTCTCCGACGAAGCCCCACCACCGTCCCCATCCTAAAGCCTAGGATGGATAATGGGGTGATGACGGCGAGCCCCTTCCTTCTCTCCGGCGAGGCCCTTCTCCTTCCTTCATTCAAAAATTGACTAACCCCGAATTCAAAATTCAGTTGACCAACATGTAGCTAAACTGATAAAATAATCGCCGGGAAATCCTCACATGTTTATACTACTAAGTATGGATACAAACAGGCAAGACAAGGGATTTTTTTTACTTCAGATTTTGATTTCATTATGGGTGTTGAATAGGAATGCAAATAAACTCAAAGTTTTAAATAACCAGCTACAACTATAGTCACCCTATAGTGGTTTGAGCAGTGTGCCGCTAAATGGTACTCCCTTCGTATCAAAATTTAAGACATTTTTAGGCTAAACTAGCCCAAAAACGTCTTATATTTTGGTACATACAATTGTCCGTAAAGTTACAAAATAACAGACTATAACTATTTGAACCGAGTATCGCTGCTATTTAGCATAGCTGTGACGCCCCCGATTCAATCGTACACTAATCATACACGCAAATGTGTACGATCAAGATCAGGGACTCACGGGAAGATATCACGACACAACTCTACAAATAAAATAAGTCATACAAGCATCATATTACAAGCCAGGGGCCTCGAGGGCTTGAATACAAGAGCTCGATCATAGACGAGTCAGCGGAAGCAACAATATCTGAGTACAGACATAAGTTAAACAAGTTTGCCTTAAGAAGGCTAGCACAAACTGGGATACAGATCGAAAGAGGCGCAGGCCTCCTGCCTGGGATCCTCATAACTACTCCTGTTCGCCGTCAGCGGGCTGCACGTAGTAATAGGCTCCTCCCGAGTAGTAGTAGTCGTCGTCGACGGTGGCGTCTGGCTCCTGGGCTCCAACGTCTGGTTGCGACAACCAGGTAGAAGGAAAAGGGGGAAAAGAGGGAGAAAGCAACCATGAGTACTCATCCAAAGTACTCGCAAGCAAGGAGCTACACTACATATGCATGGATAAATGTGTAAAGGGCCATATCGGTGGACTGAACTGCAGAATGCCAGAATAAGAGGGGGATAGCTAATCCTGTTGAAGACTACGCTTCTGGCCACCTCCATCTTGCAGCATGTAGAAGAGAGTAGATGGTAAGTTCACCAAGTAACATCGCACAGCATAATCCTAACCGATAATCCTCCTCTCGTTGCCCTGTGAGAGAGCGATCACCGGTTGTATCTGGCACTTGGAAGGGTGTGTTTTATTAAGTATCCAGTTCTAGTTGTCATAAGGTCAAGGTACAACTCCAAGTCGTCCTGTTACCGAGGATCACGGCTATTCAAATAGATTAACTTCCCTGCAGGGGTGCACCACATAACCCAACACGCTCGATCCCATTTGGCCGGACACACTTTTCTGGGTCATACCCGGCCTCGGAAGATCAACATGTCGCAGCCCTACCTAGGCACAACAGAGAGGTCAGCACGCCGGTCTAAATCCTATGGCGCAGGGGTCTGGGCCCATCGCCCATTGCACACCTGCACGTTGCGAGGGCGGCCGGAAGCAGAACTAGCCCCCTTAATACAAGAGCAGGCTTACGTTCCAATCCGGCGCGCGCCGCTCAGTCGCTGACGTCACGAAGGCTTTGGCTGATACTACGATGTCGAGTGCTCATAACTGTCCCCGCGTAGATGGTTAGTGCGTATAGGCCAGTAGCCAGACTCAGATCAAATACCAAGATCTCGTTAAGCGTGTTATTCTGAAATAACCACGGACGCTGACCAGGGCCAGGCCCACCTCTCTCCTAGGTGGTCTCAACCTGCCCTGTCGCTCCGCCACAAAGTAATAGTCGGGGGCCTTCGGGAACTCGGGCCCACCTCTACCGAGATGGAGCCACCTGCCCCTTCAGCCCCCAACATCGGAATCACTCGCGGGTACTCCTACGAGCCGACCCGACTTTAATCACCACAAGTATCATATATTATGTATAAGTATATACCCATGACCACCTCCCAAGTGATCACGACCCGATAGTACAACATGGCAGACAGACAAGAATTTAGGGCCACTGATGGTAAACTAGCATCCTATACTAAGCATTTAGGATTGCAGGTAAGGTATCAACAGCTGGAGCAACAATGACAGGCTATGCATCGGAATAGGATTAACGGAAAGCAGTAACATGCTACACTACTCTAATGCAAGTAGTAGAGAGAAGAGTAGGCGATATCTGGTGATCAAAGGTGGGGGGGGGGCTTGCCTGGTTGCTCTGGCAAGAGAGAGGGGTCGTCAACACCGTAGTCATACTGGGTAGCAGCGGCGTCGGTCTCGATGTCTAGCGGGAGAAGAGGGGGAAGAAACAATAAATATAATGCAAACAAATGCATGACGATGCATGACATGACTAAGCACGATGCTAGGTGTGCCCTAACGCGGTACGAGGTGGTACCGGTGAAGGGGGAAAACATCCGGGAAAGTATTCCCGGTGTTTCGCGTTTTCGGACAGATGAACCGGAGGGGGGAAGTTGCGTGTTCGGTATGTTAGGGATGCGTGGCGGACGAACGGTTTGCGTATCCGGATTCGTCTCGTCGTTCTGAGCAACTTTCATGTATAAAGTATTTTCATCCGAGTTACGGATTAAAAGATATGATTTTCTAAAGATTTTAAATCATTTTCTGATTTTAATTAGTTATTTAATTCTAACATTATCCAAAACAGTGAATGATGACGCAGGCATGATGTAGGATCGAAAGTATGTCTAGAGGGGGGGTGATTAGACTACTTGACCAAATAAAAACTTAACCGTTTCCCAATTTTAGTTCTTGGCAGATTTTAGCTATTTTAGGACAAGTCAAGCAATCATCACATAATTCAAGCAAGCATGCAAACAGTATATTGGCAGCAGAAAGTAAAGCATGCAACTTGCAAGAATATAAAGGGAAGGGTTTGGAGAATTCAAACGCTATTGGAGACACGGATGTTTTTCCCGTGGTTCGGATAGGTGGTGCTATCCTACATCCACGTTGATGGAGACTTCAACCCACGAAGGGTAACGGTTGCGCGAGTCCACATAGGGTTCCACCCAAGGGCAACGGTTGCGCGACTCCATGAAGGGCTCTACCCACGAAGGGTCCACGAAGAAGCAACCTTGTCTATCCCACCATGGCCATCGCCCACGAAGGACTTGCCTCACTAGCGGTAGATCTTCACGAAGTAGGCGATCTCCTTGCCCTTACAAACTCCTTGGTTCAACTCCACAATCTTGTCGGAGGCTCCCAAGTGACACCTAGCCAATCTAGGAGACACCACTCTCCAAGAAGTAACAAATGGTGTGTAGGTAATGAACTCCTTGCTCTTGTGCTTCAAATGATAGTCTCCCCAACACTCAACTCTCTCTCATAGGATTTGGATTTTGTGGAAAGAAGATTTGAGTGGAAAGCAACTTTGGGGAAGGCTAGAGATCAAGATTCATATGGTAGGAATGGAATATCTTGGTCTCAACACATGAGTAGGTGGTTCTCTCTCAGAACATATGAGTTGGAATTGTGTATGTGTTCTGATGGCTCTCTCCACGAATGAAGAGGAGGTGGAGGGGTATATATAGCCTCCACACAAAATCCAACCATTACACACAGTTTTCCAATCTCGGTGGGACCGAATCAACAAACTCGGTCGGACCGAAAAGGTAAACCTAGTGACCGTTAGAGATTTTCGGTGGGATTGACATGCAACTCGGTAGGACCGATATGGTTAGGGTTTGGGCATAACGTAATCTCGGTGAGACTGATTACACAAACTCAGTGAGACCGAATTTGGTAATTAGCTAACCAGAGAGTTGGTCAGGCAAACTCGGTGGGACCGATTTGCTCTTTCGGTGAGACCGAAAAGTTACAAAAAGGAAACACTGAATTTACATTGCAATCTCGGTGGGACCGATTCGCTCTTTCGGTGAGACCAAAAAGTTACGAAAGGGAAACAGAGAGTTTGCAATCCCATCTCGGTGAGACCGAGATCCCTATCGGTAGAACCGAATTGCTAGGGTTTGGCAGTGGCTTATGACAAGTGAAACTCGGTGGCGCCGGATAGAAAGAATCGGTAGGACCGAGTTTGGCTTAGGGTTTAGGTCATATGTGGATATGGGAAAGTAGTTGAGGGTTTTGGAGCATATCACTAAGCACATGAAGCAAGAGGCTCATTAAGCAACACCTCATCCCTCCTTGATAGTATTGGCTTTTCCTAAAGACTCAATGTGATCTTGGATCACTAAAATATAAAATGAAGAGTCTTGAGCTTTTGAGCTTGAGCCAATCCTTTGTCCTTAGCATTTTTGAGGGTTCCACTTTCACATCCATGCCATGCCAATCATTGAGCTTTTCTGAAATAATCATCTTGGAATAGCATTAGCTCAATGAGCTATATGTTGTTATGAATTACTAAAACCACCTAGGGATAGTTGCACTTTCAATCTCCCCCCTTTTTGGTAATTGATGACAACATATAGATCAAAGCTTCGACAAATGATAATAAGCATGAAATATATTGTCGCTTTGAGAAGTATGTGATAAGTAAGAGCTCCCCCTAAATTTGTGCATATTTAAAATTTGCTTTGGACTGCAAATGCACAAGGAGTTAGAGTCATGGGTTACTCTTCCATGTCACATACATCTTGATGGAGCGCTTAAAATGATAAGAATGAAATATATGCACTCATCACCAAGAAAAGTGAATGATCATATAAGATAGATAAGATAATAGCATTAAGCAAGCATTAAGTGTAGCTTATGATCAAACACATGATCATCAATGTCTCACGAGCAATGACATAGTATCTCAAGCACTCAAAAGCAAACAAAGTTCGAAAAACCACCAAATAAAGCAAGAGAGAAACAAGCAACACACTCTCTCTCTCTCTCAAAGCCTATGATCTATACATTTTCTCACCCTTTGGCAACAAGTTACCAAAAAGTTCCTAGAAAATGCATAGTGCTAGATCGACGCTCAGGCTTGATCTTCTGGTGGTGGTGGAGTCCGGATCACTCCAAGGACAAAGGCTTCTGTAGACGCTGAAGTAGACGCTGGAGTTGGAGCTGAAGTAGACGCTGGAGCAGGTGGAACTGAGGCTGTAGCTGGTGCAGAAGTGGTGGCTCTGGGGTCAGCAACTGGCACTGCAGACGACCTTGGACCTCGTGGCACTCTGGCAAAGGCATCAGTTGTAGTCCTGCCTCTCCTCTCCTGCATGTCATCCTGGAGCTGCTCCACTGTAGTCTGAATCTCTGTCACCTTGACATCCAAGTCATAGAACTTTTGTTCCATGATTCTCTCTAGGCTTGCCTGGTTCTAAGTTAGGGTGGCTAGTCCTTTCTTAATCCGCAGGGTGGATGCAATCAGGTAACCAAGCTGCTCTTGTTTGGTTTTCAGGAAATATTCAGATGCCTCCTCTTAAGTAGGCATCTTGGCAGCTTTCTCCTTCCTTGCCTTCTCCTTCTTTGCTTGTGCTTGTGCAGACGATGGTTCATTCTCAGTCATGACAACTTGATTGTCCTCAAAATCTGGACGGATGGGCAAGTGTTCCTTGTCCAACAAGTATATGCCCGTGTCCATCTTGGAGTTAATGAGCTCCTGAATTTGTGGGGCATATCCACAGCTCCTCTTCTGGTCTGCTGCTGTCCTCTTGATTGTCTCTACCATGAGGCTCATCACCTTGAACTTCTGTGGCACACCAAAGATATGTAGCAAGTTGATCGTGTGGCCTCTGATCATCTTGTGATCACCTGACTTGGGCAACAAGGTGTGCCTCAGTATCCAATTTATGGTTGGCAGCCCTGATAGAAGATAATGCACTGAGCCAAATTTGAAAGTTTCAAGAGCCTCGTTTGGAATTTCCTTGTACATATTGGACATAGAGTTGTGGTACATCTTCTTCTTGGCATAAATGTCCAAGTCATCTGCTTGCTCCTCTACGGTATTGATCAACTTTGCCCATTCCTCAACAGTTGATTGGTACCTCGTACCCTCTGACATCCAAATTATCCTACCATCTGGATAAAAGTGTGCTGTGGAGTAGAATTTCATAATGAGCTCCTTGTTCCACTTTGTGAGCTTCTGCCCAACAAAGTCTGCTACTCCACAAGCATTGAAGCTGTCATACACTCCAGGGTAGTACTCTTCGTTTTCCTTGATGTACTCCCGATCAACCCATCTCATGTCACAAACTATGGGCTTCTTATCAAGTAGCACTGTCTCATAGAAATCTTGCTGTTCCTTGGTGTGAAACCTGTAATCCACAGCAGTTCTCCTCCCTGAAGCATACGGATCTGCTTCTCTCCACTTCCTCAGCCCTGAGTCTCTCCTGAGCTTCATATCCTCAGTCACAGGATGAGCATCGTTGTGGTCTGGGATCTTGGGCTTGAGTTTTCTGAGTACTTGCTCTTCATCATCTTCTTCTGCAGCTTCAGGCACCGGGGCCTTGTTCTTCTCAGCAGCAGGTATGCTTCTTGTATTCCTCTTTGGTGCAGACTTGGGCTTGGAGGCAGCTTTGGGTGCTTCTTTGGGCTTAGATGTGGCAGCCCCTGATCTTATAGCATCACCCATAAGCTTAGGTGCCTTAGGTGCTGGTGCAGCAACCTCTTCTTCTTCCTCTTCTTCCATGATGGAAGCCTTTCCAAGCACTCTGGCTACGGTCTTCTTGACCCTTTCCTTTCTTTTCTTGTCTTCAGTAGCAACTGGCTCTTTGGGAGTGGGCTCAGTTGAAGCTCTGGCCTTTGACATAGGCTGCCTGCCTGCTGGCCTTTTGACTTTCATCCCTGGCTTTATGCCTTGAGCTGGCTCAACTCTCTTTGATGTGGCTTCCTCTTCTGCCACATAATCTTCATCCTCAGAATCTGAAGTTCTCTTCTTCCTCTGTCTGGTGGCAGCTTTAGGCAGATTGCTTGGGGTACTCCTGCTGCCATCATCTGAAGAGCTGGAGGGACTAGTCCCCTCACTCATGTGCACTTGCTGTTCTGACACATTCTGGTTGTCACTCTGATCTGACATGATGAACAAGCTGACTGCTGACCCTGTGAATAGTTTATAGATGAGGTAGAGTGGATGAGCATCACAAAATGCAGAGATTTTTGCAAAAGAATGATCCAAAAACTTAGTTTTAGTTTCCCACTGAAATCATCTCGGATCTACCGATTTTTAAACTCGGTGATACCGAAGCAGTTTTGGCACCTAAACTAGTGAACTCGGTCAGACCGAGTCACAGTTCGGTGGCACCGAGACTGCTAGGGTTTCACAGAGTTCCAAAATCGGTCACACCGATAAGTAATTCTCGGTCAGACCGAGTCTCACTTGTGCAATGGCATAAGCCAAATCGGTGGGACCGAGTTTTTCAACTCGGTGGGTCCGAGATGGTTTCGGCGGAAACCTAACCCTAAAATTTTCGAATCAAACCTAATCTACGAGCGCATTGACTGGATAGGAGTGTTTCAATCGTGGCAAGAATCATGATGATCACAATGTGCTAAGAATCGGATTGGAGAATAGCACAAAGATCAATTCCATACCCTAGTTCGGCAGAGACTCGCTACGGCGGCAACGGTGGGGTAGAATTCCGTTGACGGCGATGGAGACCAGCGACTGGAGGCGGCTGGCGGCGAGGAGACGATCCGGAGACCACGTTGGCAGAGCAGGCTATCGCGCGGGCGAAGGGGTTCGGAGAAATTTCCAAATTTTTGCCCGTGACTATATATAGCCCGACCCTGTCGGTGTGACCGAGTGGAACGACTCGGTGGCACCGAGATTCATAACTGCAAGCAGTTACTGAAACTCGGTGTGACCGAAAGGTTCAAATCGGTTGCACCGAGATCGAAAACCTAGATCAACTTAATGATCTCGGTAGGACCGAAAGTGGGGTATCGGTCAGACCGAGAATCATAAAGAGGTTTTGGAAGTTTAAGTCTATGACGAATCGGGGACTCCGAGTGCTCCTCACACAGAGTGGTTCGAATCTGACTTGATCAAATTTTGTGATGTAGCATGAATAGAGTTTGAGACGAGAAAAGCATAGATAGCTAGAGGAGGTTCTTAGGCATTCTTGTCCATCCACTTGGCAAAAGAAAATAAAACCGAACAATCAAAACAACAAGTGGATGTCCTCGAATGAGTAAAGTATGCAACCAGCATGCTCACACAATAAGATGGCAAATGAAATATGTGACAAGGCATGCACAACCAATTCTAGCATCTATCAAGCAATTTGCGATGACAAGGTGATATGAGAATATTGACTTAGGAGTCAAGTGAGAACACTTGATGATAGGTCATACTCATCGTTTAAGCTCAAGTGGGGTTACCACTTTTACATAAAGCATTGTTGTGTTCTCATCTTTAGAGTTGCTTTAGCTCAAGTCTTAGAGTAAAGCTCCCCCTAGATGTGATATCCCCCCTTAGAGGGATGAACTAACCTCGGGTTTTGTCGATGATGACTTCATGTAGATGTTGAAGATGTGGATGCTCAATGTTGATGTAGATCACTTGGAGCTATCCATTTGAGTGAATTGCACTTTCAATACCTACATGGGTTAGTTCCACAAGGAACAAACAAGGATATCCATAGACATAGAGTGATGCACACACAAGATGATGTCCATGAAAACTTTTAGGTTACCTTGTCCCTTTTCTTACCAACAAGAGGGTTTGTGACTCCTTGAACTAGTGCAAGATGTGGAAGTTGATTGCACTTGTTCTTGCCAAAATGATAAGAGTGAAGTATGTTGGCGGAGTCACCCTCAAGAACTCTCTAGTTCTTCTTCTTTTGGATCCACACCATCTTGATGGGAATCCTTGGAGTTGTAGTCATACTTGATGAAGTGGAACTTGAAGTAGTCTTGGGAATCCACTTGACTAAGGTCTTAGGAGCTTCTTCAAATGCATCAATTTCCTCTTGAAGCTTGTCCTTGCCTTTTTGCTTGTAGTCTTGTGGTGGAAGATCATCTTGAGCTTGTGTCCCCTTGAAAGAAGTATCATACTTCTCTTGTTAAGGAACAAACTTTGTCTTGGGGTATTGATCTTCTTCCCATTCAACTCCATTGGCATTGAACTTTCGTTCAAAACCAACACCTTGATTCTTCCGGTGCATTCCTTGCTTGCGCACAATTTCCTCGAATTGCTTACTCCCGGCAAGGCTTTTGTACACTCCTTTCTCTATAATTCCCTTCAATAAACTATTTTCTTGCTCAAGTGTAACTTGGCTAAGAGAATCATTAGTGGAATCAAGAGAACTACTAGAAGCAACAATATTGGATTTAGCATGATCATCGTTACTGCTAGAGGAAGAATCTTTCTTGTTCTTGTTACTAGACTTGACTTGAGGCATGTAAGTGGATAAGAGTAAATGCTTGGCAATGTAAGAAGAGATTTTCTTGCGGAGATCATCATTGATTGCTTTTAAGAACTCATGCTCTTGCTCAAGATTGAGCTTTTCAAAGCGTAATTTCTCATGAGCTCTTAAAAGTTCTCGATGATCTTCGAAGATAGTTTCATGAGCTAACTTAAGAGTGTTTAGTTCTTTAGTTAGAGCCTCAATCTTCTCCTTATCATTGTCATTCGTTTTATCTTGATTAGCATGTTTAATTGACGTTTCATCATAGTATTCATCACTAGAGTTGTCAACAAGCAAATCATCACCTAACAAGTCATCTTCATCACTATTGAAATCAACATACTCGGGGTGTGTTACCTTAGGACCTTTGGCCATGAAGCATCTTCCAATTCCTTCATTTGGTGAGTCAAATATGTCGTAGGAGTTAGTTGACACAAGTGCTAGACCAACAACACCTTCATCTTGAGTATCTTCGGAGTCGGAGTGATAACTTCTCTCGGAGTGGCTGTCGGAGTCGGAGCCGGATACCCATTCACCAACATGAGCTTGATGTCTTCGTCTTGTGTAGCTCCTTGATGATTTTTCCTTCCTTTCGGAATCCTTGCTTCTCCGTGAGTATCTTCGTTCATAACGATCATCTCTACTCCTCCTCTCTCTTGGTGGTGATTCTTTGCTTCTTCTTTTTGGAGAATCTTGTCTTCTCTTGTAGGGAGCCGTACACTCATTGAAATAGTGTCCGGGTCTTCCACAACTGTAGCAGTTTCGCTCTCGACTAGAAGATCTTTTGTCATTGTAGGACCTTGACTTGAAGCTTCTATCTTTGCTTCTACTCTTGTAGAACTTGTTGAAGTTCTTCACCATTAAGCTCAATTCTTCATTGAAGTCTTGTTTCTCACTTGATGATGTAGGGGCTTCACATGAGGCTTTATAGGCACCACTTGATTTGTTGTGAAGTTCCTCTTTATCCTTAAGTGACATCTCATGAGCAACAATTCTTCCAATCACCTCCGTTGGCTTGAGATCTTTTTAATTGGGCATCATTTGGATCAATGTGCACACGGTATCATATTTTCCATCCAAGGCTCTTAGAATCTTCTTGATGATGAATCTGTCGGTCATCTCTTCACTTCCTAAGCCAGCAATCTCATTTGTGATGAGAGCAAACCTAGAGTACATTTCAGCGACACCTTCACCATCCTTCATCTTGAACTTGTCAAGTTGGCTTTGAAGCACATCCAACTTGGATTCCTTGACGGAGTCGATACCTTCGTGCATATCAATCAAAGTATCCCAAATTTCCTTTGCATTCTCAAGACGGCTGATTTTGTTGAATTCTTCGGGGCACAATCCGTTGAAGAGAATATCACAAGCTTGAGCATTGTATTGCAACATCTTCAACTCATCCGCGGTAGCTTCACGGTTTGGTTCTTTCCCATCAAAGAAGTCACCTTGCAAACCAACACACACAATAGCCCAAACGGCGGGGTTATGTCCAAGAATATGCATTTTCATTTTATGCTTCCAACTAGCAAAATTAGTACCATCAAAGTAAGGACCTCTGCGGTGATAATTTCCCTCGCTAGACGCCATACTCTCCTAGGTTGTGAAACCAAGGCTACGACCACCAAAAGCTATGGAGATCAAAGCAAATGGAGACCAAAGCTCTGATACCACTTGTAGGATCGAAAGTATGTCTAGAGGGGGGGGTGATTAGACTACTTGACCAAATAAAAACTTAAACCTTTTCCCAATTTTAGTTCTTGGCAGATTTTAGATATTGTAGGACAAGTCAAGCAATCATCACACAATTCAAGCAAGCATGCAAAGAGTATATTGGCAGCGGAAAGTAAAGCATGCAACTTGCAAGAATGTAAAGGGAAGGGTTTGGAGAAATCAAACGCAATTGGAGACACGGATGTTTTTCCCGTGATTCGGATAGGTGGTGCTATCCTACATCCATGTTGATGGAGACTTCAACCCACAAAGGGTAACTGTTGCGCGAGTCCACGGAGGGCTCCACCCACAAAGGGTAACGGTTGCGCGAGTCCACGAAGGGCTCCACCCACAAAGGGTCCACGAAGAAGCAACCACCCACAAAGGGTCCACGAAGAAGCAACCTTGTCTATCCCACCATGGCCATCGCCCACAAAGGACTTGCCTCACTAGCGGTAGATCTTCACGAAGTAAGCGATCTCCTTGCCCTTACAAACTCCTTGGTTCAACTCCACAATCTTGTCGGAGGCTCCCAAGTGACACCTAGCTAATCTAGGAGACACCACTCTCCAAGAAGTAACAAATGGTGTGTAGGTAATGAACTCCTTGCTCTTGTGCTTCAAATGATAGTCTCCCCAACACTCAACTCTCTCTCATAGGATTTGGATTTTGTGGAAAGAAGATTTGAGTGGAAAGCAACTTGGGGAAGGCTAGAGATCAAGATTCATATGGTAGGAATGGAATATCTTGGTCTCAACACATGAGTAGGTGGTTCTCTCTCAGAACATATGAGTTGGAATTGTGTATGTGTTATGATGGCTCTCTCCACGAATGAAGAGGAGGTGGAGGGGTATATATAGCCTCCACACAAAATCCAACCGTTACACTCAGTTTTCCAATCTCGGTGGGACCGAATCAACAAACTCGGTCGGACCGAAAAGGTAAACCTAGTGACCGTTAGAGATTTTCGGTGGGACTGACATGCAACTCGGTAGGACCGATATGGTTAGGGTTTGGGCATAACGTAATCTCGGTGAGACCGATTACACAAACTCGGTGAGACCAAATTTGGTAATTAGCTAACCAGAGAGTTGGTCAGGCAAACTCGGTGGGACCGATTTGCTCTTTCGGTGAGACCGAAAAGTTACAAAAAGGAAACACTGAATTTACATTGCAATCTCGGTGGGACCGATTCGCTCTTTCGGTGAGACCGAAAAGTTACGAAAGGGAAACAGAGAGTTTGCAATCCCATCTCGATGAGACCGAGATCCCTATCGGTAGAACCGAATTGCTAGGGTTTGGCAGTGGCTTATGACAAGTGAAACTCGGTGGCGCCGGATAAAAGAATCGGTAGGACCGAGTTTGGCTTAGGGTTTAGGTCATATGTGGATATGGGAAAGTAGTTGAGGGTTTTGGAGCATATCACTAAGCACATGAAGCAAGAGGCTCATTAAGCAACACCACACCTCATCCCTCCTTGATAGTATTGGCTTTTCCTAAAGACTCAATGTGATCTTGGATCACTAAAATATAAAATGAAGAGTCTTGAGCTTTTGAGCTTGAGCCAATCCTTTGTCCTTAGCATTTTGAGGGTTCCACTTTCACATCCATGCCATGCCAATCATTGAGCTTTCCTGAAATAATCATCTTGGAATAGCATTAGCTCAATGAGCTATATGTTGTTATGAATTAACAAAACCACCTAGGGATAGTTGCACTTTCACATGACATCGGAGAGATGTCAGCAGGTCAACTGGTCGGTTGACCAGTCAAACCAGACAGGTGGGTCCAGGGGGACCCACATGTCATTGTCAGGGGGCAATAATAGGAGGGTTTAGACTAACTAAATAGGTTAATTAGTGGGTGGGACCTAGCAGTCAGTGTCTAATTAGGTTTTAGTTAATTAACTTAATTAATTAGCAGTTTATATATTTGTTTTTATTTATTTTATGGCATGAGGCCCGCATGTCAGTGGCAGTAGCTGCCATGTCAGCGAAGTTGACTTCGGTCAACGTGGCCAGTTGGGGCCCCCAAGCCCATAGGCAGCGACCCAGGGGTGGGGCCCGCCTAGCCACGTCGGCAGACGGCACCGGAATGACGCCGGTGAGGCAAAACGCGGCGGTGCGGCTCGGGCAAGCGTCGGGTTTCGTCTATAGGCCACCAAAATGGGCAGGACCGGTCGCATTCGAACGGCAAGACGACGGCGGAGTGAATGGTGGTGGTTGCGGAGGCTGTGGTGGCCAGAGTCGAGCGCTACAGGCTCATCGGCGGCGAGGTGGTTCGGGCGTGAGACTAAGACGGCGATGCAGCGCGCTTCGAGGCTAACGGGAAGGCTAGGGTGGAGCTACGCGACGCGTTGAGCATAAAGGGCTCGGCCCCTTGACCATTTGGTCACCGGAAGGGCGCCGGCAACGCGCGCAGGCGGCGGTGCAGTCGGGTCCCCGACGGGAAACACGCTAAGAGGAATGGGGAGGCTAGTGCGCGGGCGCGTAGGGCTCGCAGGAGCTCGATACTGGGCCCGAACGAGCTCGACGGCGTCTGTGGCCGCGGCGGTGTAGTGCATGGCGGCGACCAGAGCTCAGCAACGGCGGCAGCTGGCTACAGAGCGCTAGGGGGCCAACGAGGAGCAGCAGGGGGAGGAGAAGCTCACCGTGCGGCACGCAAGATGGCCTATGGTGGTTTAGTAGCAGCAGAGTCGACGGCACTCGTCGGAGACGCGTCGGGGATCCGAGGAAGAAGACGAGGCCGGGGCAGCATTCGTGGGCGCTCGGCGTCCTGCGGCTCGTCGGGGAGGCGTAGTCGAGGGAGAGGGAGCGAGCGGACACGTCGGAGAGGCTTGGAGGTCGCGGTGGCCGCGAGTTCTAAGGCGGCGAGGCCATGGCGGTGCTCGGTTGCGGTGGGGAACGAGGGGGAGCGGCGCGGTGGATCGAAGGGGGAAGGGAGAGGCGCAGGAACCGAGAGAGAGAGCAGGGGCAAGTGGGAGGCGGGATCGAGGAGGCGGGGCATGGCGGCCTTATCCTCGCCCGTCGCCGATGAGGGGGGGTGCGGTGGGGACACGCCCCTGTTCTGACCCGGGTCGGGGGAACAGGGAAGGGAGGCGGGGCAGAGGGGGTTGGGCCGGCTGATTGCTATGGACCAGGTGGGCCGGTCGGCCTGTGAGCTGGGCCGCCTGGTCCAGGGGGCTTCCCTTTTTTTGTTTTTTTGTAATTTCTTTCTTTTATTTATTTTCTTCTCTGTTTTATTTCATTTTAAAGTATCTAGGCATTTTCTAAAAATGTGTTTACTTCACCATAATTACCTATGCCATTTTTGGCACTATCCGAACATTTTTGTTTCAACTTTTAAATTTTTTTTGTTGTTTGCCATTTTTTTGGATTGATTTTTGAATCGGTTTCAACTAACGAAAGTTTAGCAACAGTAATCAAAGATGACATGGCATCATTAGGAGAGTTTTACTGTAGCCTAATTATCCGGGTGTTACAAATCTCCTCCACTACAAGAAATCTCGTCCCGAGATTTAGGATGTAGAAGGAAATAGTGCGGGGTATTCATCACGCAGGCGGTCCTCGCGTTCCCAAGTGGCTTCGTCTTCAGAGTGATTCGGCCACTGAACTTTGAGGAACTTGATCGCCTTCTGACGTGTGTGGCGTTCAGCTTGGTCAAGAATGCGGACCGGATGCTCTTTATAGGAGAGGTCCTGTTGCAATTCGAGCACTTCATGATCCACTGCTCGGATTGGATCCTTGAAGGAACGACGGACTTGTGACACATGGAACACATCGTGAACCTGGGAAAGGTTCGGCGGAAGCTCCAGTTGATATGCTACTTTTCCACGCCTTTCGAGAATAGTGAATGGGCCAATATAGCGAGGAGCTAGCTTGCCCTTGATCCCGAAGCGGTGAGCACCCTTCATTGGTGTAACTCGAAGATAAGCCTTTTCGCCAGGTTGATAGACCATGTCTTTGTGATGACGGTCATACTGACTCTTCTGACGTGACTGAGCAGTCTTGAGATTCTCGCGAATAATGCGGACTTGCTCTTCGTCCTGTTGGATAATATCCGGACCGAAAAGTGGACGTTCCCTAGTTTCTGACCAGTTCAGAGGGGTTCGACACTTTCGTCCATATAGCACTTCGAAGGGGGACATCTTCAGACTAGCTTGATAGCTATTATTATAAGAGAACTCGGCATATGGAAGAGATTCCTCCCATTTCTTGCTGAAGGAAATTACACAAGCTCGAAGCATGTCTTCAAGAACTTGGTTGACACGTTCAACCTGTCCTTGCGACTGAGGATGAAACGCCGTACTGAAGGACAGATGAGTTCCCATAGCTTCTTGGAAACTTGCCCAAAATCTTGAAGTGAATAAACTGCCACGGTCTAAACTGATAACCAGTGGAATACCGTGAAGTGAAACAATTCTGACCATGTAGAGAGTAGCAAGCTGACTTGTAGTGATTGTCTCTTTGACCGCCAGAAAATGTGCAACTTTAGAAAGCCGGTCAATGACGACAAGAATAGCATCATTACCTTTCTGCGATTTGGGAAATCCGGTGACGAAGTCCATTTCAACATGGTCCCATTTCCATTCAGGAATAGAGATAGGTTGCAGAGTTCCAGCAGGCCTTTGATGCTCTGCTTTGATACGGCGGCAAACGTCACACTCAGCAACATAACGAGCAATGTCCTGCTTCATATTAGACCACCAGAATCTTTGACGAATATCCTGGTACATCTTTGTACTACCAGGATGAATAGACAAAGGCGTATCATGAGCTTCTTTCATAACCTCTTTAGTCTGATCCAGGTTTTTCTTCGAACATGGTACCACTAGGCGGCCCTTGAAGTACAAGGCGCCATCATCGGCGATAGAGAAGAAGGAGGGCTTTCCTTCTGCTACATGACGTTTAATTTTTTGGACTTCAGAGTCATAACCTTGAATAGTCTTTATACCAGCTACAAGATCTGGTACGACAGCCAGGGTATTTAGAGAACCCTTAGTATCAACACGGAGATTCATCTTCTGAAACTCTAGGGGAGGGGGGCGAGTGCTCCAGGAGGAACAATATGAAGGTTCAGCTTTCTAAATTCTTCGATAAGCGAGGGCTGAACTTTGTGAACCTAGAGGTGATTGCAGTAAGACTTGCGGCTCAAGGCATCAGCCATTACATTAGCCTTGCCGGGGGTATAGGATATACCCATGTCAAAGTCTGCAACAGTCTCCATCCATCTCTGCTGGCGGAGGTTCAGATCTGGCTGAGTAAACAGATACTTCAGACTTTGGTGGTCGGTGAAGATCTCGCAACGATTACCGAGAAGGTAATGTCGCCACTGCTTCAGTGCATGAATGATAGCAGCAAGCTCGAGGTCGTGAACTGGGTAGTTTTCTTCATGAGGGCGCAGTTGACGAGAGGCATAAGCAATCACTCTGTGCTCTTGCATTAGGACACAGCCTAATCCTTGACGGGAAGCGTCGCAGTAAATGACGAAGTCCTTCTTAGTATTAGGTGGAGCAAGCACTGGGGCAGAAGTCAACTTGTCTTTGAGCGCCTGGAAACTTTCCTGGCACTTGTCTGTCCAGTCGAACTTGACACCCTTATGCAACAGATTAGTCAGGGGCCTGGCAATCTTGGAGAAGTTCTCGACGAATCGACGTTAATAGCTGGCAAGACCGAGAAAACTTCGGACTTGCTTGACATTCTTCGGAGGAGTCCAATCGAGAATAGCCTGAACTCGTTCAGGGTTGACGGCAATACCATCCTTGGATATGACATGCCCAAGATAGGTTACTTCGGGGAGCTAGAATTCACACTTGGAATACTTAGCATACAGTTGATACTCCCGAAGCTTTTCCAACACAAGACGAAGATGTTCAGCATGTTCTTCCTTGTTCTTGGAAAATACAAGGATATCGTCCAAATAAACCACAACGAACTTGTCGAGGTAATCCATGAATATATAGTTCATCAGATGAGAGAAGGTGGCTGGAGCATTCATTAAGCCGAATGACATGACTGTGTACTCGTAAGACCCATACCGAGTCACGAAGGCGGTCTTTGGGATATCCTCTTCACGAACACGGATCTGGTGGTAACCCAACCTCAAATCGAGTTTGGAGAACACTGATGAGCCAGCCAGTTGATCATAAAGATCATTGATCCGAGGAAGAGGGTATTTATTCTGAATGATAGCTTGGTTTATAGGACGGTAGTCTTGGACTAATCGGTTTGTCCCATCCTTCTTCTTAACAAAGAGAGAAGGTGCTCCCCAAGAAGAGCAACTTGGGCGAATGAAACCTTTGATAAGAGATTTGTCGATTTCCTCCTTAAGCTCAATGAGTTCATGTGGCAGCATCTTGTAGGGTCGTTTAGCTATAGGGGTGGTGCCTGGTTTCAAGTCGATAATGAATTCGACAGCTCTAGCAGGGGGAATCCCTGGAAGTTCTTCTGGGAAGACGTCTTGGAATTCACGAACGACGGGAATGTTTTCAATGCCCTCGAGTGGTGCAGCGTTCAACGCATTCAAGGCATAAAGCCGTGCCTCGGCGTTCTGAACTAGATGAGCTTGGTAAGCAATTATTTCATCAGAAGGGTGTAGCAAATGGACGACCTTAGTGGCGCAAACTATAGAAGTAGTATGCGCTTTCAACCAATCCATTCCCAGAATGAGGTCGATGCTACAAGACTTCAGTACGATGGGAGAGGCAAGGAATTCCAGTCCTTCGATTTCAACGAGGACGTCGTTGCAAATCATGGAGGTCCGACATTGGCCCACGGGAGTGTGTACTAATAGCGAAGTGTTCAGGTCCTCACTTTTAATGCCATGCATGAATGCAAAATCCTCTGACATGAATGAATGTGATGCACCTGTATCAAATAAAACAGATGCTGGTGCTGAATTTACGAGGAGTGTACCCATCACGGTAGCGGGCTGGTCTAGAACTTCATTGAGATCAACGTGGTTGGCATGAACACGACCATAAGACTTGGCATTGTTGTTGCAGGGCTGGTTGCTTCCACGGCCAGTTGCTGGGAGGGCTAGTTGATTCTGGTTCTGATTGCAATCCCTAGCACGGTGAACTGGTTGACCACACTTGTAGCACAGACCATTATTGGGAGTGGGAACAGGGGCTTGTGGTGGTGGAGCTGGAAGTCTTGGTTGCCTAGTTGGAGGAGCAGGCAGACGAGGTGCAGCATAGGTCTGCCTTGGGGCAGGTGCATTCGGCTGGTACATGCTGTTAGGAATCCATATCTTGTGCTTCTGCGAGGACGGGCCCGAAGATGAGCCCGTGTCATGGTTGCGCCTGTGAGAGCTCTGGTATTCCTGCAGACCAGTTTCGACATTGATGGCCTTGTTCACCAGGGTGGCGAAATCAGCAAAGTCATGCACTAGAAGTGCGAGCTTGATGTCAGCTTGAAGGCCATCACGGAACTTCTCCTGTCTGCGTGCATCAGTTGCAATGTCTTCTTCAGCATAGCGGGACAAGTCAAGAAACTCCCGCTGATAAGCTTCAACAGTCATGTTGCCTTGGGTGAGGTTGCGAAACTCGCGCTTCTTACGGTCCATGACCCCCTGAGGAATGAAGCGAGCACGGAAGGCAGATTGGAAGTCTGGCCAGGTGATGATTGTTCCAACTGGCAGAGTACGCCTGTGGCTGTCCCACCATTGAGTTGCGGGTCCCTTCAGGAAGAAGGAAGCAAAGGTGACATAGCTGGCAGGGGCTACATCAGCAGACTCCATCTCATAGGTGATGTCACAGAGCCAGTCATCAGCATCCAGAGGCTGAGTTGTGAAGGAAAGGAAATATGCCCTAGAGGCAATAATAAAGTTATTATTTATTTCCTTATATATCATGATAAAAGTTTATTATTCATGCTAGAATTGTATTAACCGGAAACATAATACATGTGTGAATACATAGACAAACAGAGTGTCACTAGTATGACTCTACTAGACTAGCGTGTTAATCAAAGATGGTTATGTTTCCTAACCATGGACAAAGAGTTGTCATTTGATTAACAGGATCACATCATTAGATGAATGATCTGATTGACATGACCCATTCCATTAGCTTAGCACCCGATCGTTTAGTATGTTGCTATTGCTTTCTTCATGACTTATACATGTTCCTATGACTATGAGATTATGCAACTCCCGTTTGCCGGAGGAACACTTTGTGTGCTACCAAACGTCACAACGTAACTGGGTGATTATAAAGGAGCTCTACAGGTGTCTCCAAAGGTACATGTTGGGTTGGCGTATTTCGAGATTAGGATTTGTCACTCCGATTGTCGGAGAGGTATCTCTGGGCCCTCTCGGTAATGCACATCACATAAGCCTTGCAAGCATTGCAACTAATGAGTTAGTTGTGAGATGATGTATTACGGAACGAGTAAAGAGACTTGCCGGTAACGAGATTGAACTAGGTATTGAGATACCGACGATCGAATCTCGGGCAAGTAACATACCGATGACAAAGGGAACAATGTATGTTGTTATGCGGTCTGACCGATAAAGATCTTCGTAGAATATGTAGGAGCCAATATGAGCATCCAGGTTCCGCTATTGGTTATTGACCGGAGACGTGTCTCGGTCATGTCTACATTGTTCTCGAACCCGTAGGGTCCGCACGCTTAAGGTTTCGATGACAGTTATATTATGAGTTTATGAGTTTTGATGTACCGAAGTTAGTTCGGAGTCCCGGATGTGATCACGGACATGACGAGGAGTCTCGAAATGGTCGAGACATAAAGATTGATATATTGGACGGCTATATTCGGACACCGGAAGTGTTCCGGGGAAGTTTCGGATAAAACCGGAGCACCGGGGGGTTACCGGAACCCCCCGGGGGGTTAATGGGCCTCATGGGCCTAAAGTGGAGAAGAGGAGGGGCTGCCAGGGCAGGCCGCGCGCCCCCTCTCCCCTAGTCCGAATTGGACAAGGAGGGAGGGGCGGCGCCCCCCTTTTCCTTCTCTCCTTCCCCCTCTCCTACTTGGACAAGGAAAGGGAGGGGAGTCCTACTCCCGGTAGGAGTAGGACTCCTCCTGCGCGCCTCCTACTAGGGCCGGCCGCACCCCCCTTGGATCCTTTATATACGGAGGCAAGGGGCACCCCTAGACACACAAGTTGATCCACGTGATCATATTCTTAGCCGTGTGCGGTGCCCCCTTCCACCATAGTCCTCGATAATATTGTAGCGGTGCTTAGGCGAAGCCCTGCGACAGTAGTACATCAAGATCGTCACCACGCCGTCGTGCTGACGGAACTCTTCCCCGACACTTTGCTGGATCGGAGTCCGGGGATCGTCATCGAGCTGAACGTGTGCTAGAACTCGGAGGTGCCGTAGTTTCGGTGCTTGATCGGTCGGGCCGTGAAGACGTACGACTACATCAACCAAGTTAACGCTTCCGTTGTCGATCTACAAGGGTACGTAGATCACACTCTCCCCCTCTCGTTGCTATGCATCACCATGATCTTGCGTGTGCGTAGGAATTTTTTTGAAATTACTACGAAACCCAACAGTGGCATCCGAGCCTAGGTTTTATATGTTGATGTTATATGCACGAGTAGAACACAAGTGAGTTGTGGGCGATATAAGTCATACTGCTTACCAGCATGTCATACTTTGGTTCGGCGGTATTGTTGGACGAAGCGGCCCGGACCGACATTACGCGTACGCTTACGCGAGACCGGTTCTCCCGACGTGCTTTGCACATAGGTGGCTTGCGGGTGACAGTTTCTCCAACTTTAGTTGAACCGAGTGTGGCTACGCCCGGTCCTTGCGAAGGTTAAAACAGCACCAACTTGACAAACTATCGTTGTGGTTTTGATGCGTAGGTAAGATTGGTTCTTGCTTAAGCCCGTAGCAGCCACGTAAAACTTGCAACAACAAAGTAGAGGACGTCTAACTTGTTTTTGCAGGGCATGTTGTGATGTGATATGGTCAAGACATGATGCTAAATTTTATTGTATGAGATGATCATGTTTTGTAACCGAGTTATCGCAACTGGCAGGAGCCATATGGTTGTCGCTTTATTGTATGCAATGCAATCGCGCTGTAATGCTTTACTTTATCACTAAGCGGTAGCGATAGTCGTGGAAGCATAAGATTGGCGAGACGACAACGATGCTACGATGGAGATCAAGGTGTGCGCGGTGACGATGGTGATCACGAGTGCTTCGGAGGATGGAGATCACAAGCACAAGATGATGATGGCCATATCATATCACTTATATTGATTGCATGTGGTTTATCTTTTATGCATCTTATCTTGCTTTGATTGTTATAAGATGATCTCTCACTAAATTTCAAGATAAAAGTGTTCTCCCTGAGTATGCACCGTTCCCAAAGTTCATCGTGCCCACACACCACGTGATGATCGGGTGTGATAAGCTCTACGTCCATCTACAACGGGTGCAAGCCAGTTTTGCACATGCAGAATACTCAGGTTAAACTTCACGAGCCTAGCATATGCAGATATGGCCTCACAACACTGAGACCAAAAGGTCGAGCGTGAATCATATAGTAGATATGATCAACATAGTGATGTTCACCATTGAAAGCTACTCCATTTCACGTGATGATCGGTTATGGTTTAGTTGATTTGGATCACGTGATCACTTAGAGGATTAGAGGGATGTCTTTCTAAGTGGGAGTTCTTAAGTAATATGATTAATTGAACTTAAATTTATCATGAACTTAGTACCTGATAGTATCTTGCTTGTCTATGTTTGATTGTAGATAGATGCCCCTTCTGTTGTTCCGTTGAATTTTAATGCGTTCCTTGAGAAAGCAAAGTTGAAAGATGATGGTAGCAATTACACGGACTGGGTCCGTAACTTGAGGATTATCCTCATTGCTGCACAGAAGAATTACGTCCTGGAAGCACCGCTGAGTGCCAGGCCTGCTGCTGATGCAACTGACGACGTTAAGAACGTCTGGCAGAGCAAAGCTGATGACTACTCAATAGTTCAGTGTGCCATGCTTCACGGCTTGGAACCGGGACTTCAACGACGTTTTGAACGTCATGGAGCATATGAGATGTTCCAGGAGTTGAAGTTAATATTTCAAGCAAATTCCCGGATTGAGAGGTATGAAGTCTGCAATAAGTTCTACAGCTGCAAGATGGAGGAGGATAGTTCTGTTAGTGAACATGTACTCAGAATGTCTGGGTACCATAATCACTTGACTCAGCTAGGAGTTGATCTTCCGGTTGATAGTGTCATTGACAGAGTTCTTCAATCACTGCCACCAAGCTACAAGAGCTTTGTGATGAACTATAATATGCAAGGGATGAATAAAACAATTCCCGAGCTCTTCGCAATGCTAAAAGTTGCGGAGGTAGAAATCAAGAAGGAGCATCAAGTGTTGATGGTCAACAAGACCACTAGTTTCAAGAAAAAGGGCAAAGGGAAGAAGAAGGGGAACTTCAAGAAGAACAGCAAGCAAGTTGCTGCTCAGGAGAAGAAACCCAAGTCTGGACCTAAGCCTGAAACTGAGTGCTTCTACTGCAAGCAGACTGGTCACTGGAAGCGGAACCGCCCCAAGTATTTGGCGGATAAGAAGGATGGCAAGGTGAACAAAGGTATATGTGATATACGTGTTATTGATGTGTACCTTACTAGAGCTCGCAGTAGCACCTGGGTATTTGATACTGGTTCTGTTGCTAATATCTGCAACTCGAAACAGGGACTACGGATTAAGCGAACACTGGCAAAGGACGAGGTGACAATGCGCGTGGGAAACGGTTCCAAAGTCAATGTGATCGCGGTCGGCACGCTACCTCTTCATCTACCTTCGGGATTAGTATTAGACCTAAATAATTGTTATTTGGTGCCAGCGTTGAGCATGAACATTATATCTGGATCTTGTTTGATGCGAGACGGTTATTCATTTAAATCAGAGAATAATGGTTGTTCTATTTATATGAGTAATATCTTTTATGGTCATGCACCCTTAAAGAGTGGTATATTTTTGATGAATCTCGATAGTAGTGATACACATATTCATAATGTTGAAGCCAAAAGATGCAGAGTTGATAATGATAGTGCAACTTATTTGTGGCACTGCCGTTTAGGTCATATCGGTATAAAGCGCATGAAGAAACTCCATACTGATGGACTTTTTGGAACCACTTGATTATGAATCACTTGGTACTTGTGAACCGTGCCGCATGGGCAAGATGACTAAAACGCCGTTCTCCGGTACTATGGAGAGAGCAACAGATTTGTTGGAAATCATACATACAGATGTATGTGGTCTGATGAATGTTGAGGCTCGTGGCGGATATCGTTATTTTCTCACCTTCACATATGATTTAAGCAGATATGGGTATATCTACTTAATGAAGCATAAGTCTGAAACATTTAGTTCAAAGAATTTCAGAGTGAAGTTGAAAATCATCGTAACAAGAAAATAAAGTTTCTACGATCTGATCGTGGAGGAGAATATTTGAGTTACGAGTTTGGTCTACATTTGAAACAATGTGGAATAGTTTCGCAACTCACGCCACCCGAAACACCACAATGTAATGGTGTGTCCGAACGTCGTAATCGCACTTTACTTGATATGGTGCGATCTATGATATCTCTTACAGATTTACCGCTATCGTTTCGGGGTTATGCTTTAGAGACGGCCGCATTCACGTTAAATAGGGCACCGTCAAAATCCGTTGAGACGACGCCTTATGAACTGTGGTTTGGCAAGAAACCAAAGTTGTCGTTTCTTAAAGTTTGGGGCTGCGATGCTTATGTGAAAAAGCTTCAACCTGTTAAGCTCGAACCCAAATCAGGAGAAATGTGTCTTCATAGGATACCCAAAGGAGACTGTTGGGTACACCTTCTATCACAGATCCAAAGGCAATACATTCGTTGCCAAGATTGTATCCTTTCTAGAGAAGGAGTTTCTCTCGAAAGAAGTGAGTGGGAGGAAAGTAGAACTTGATGAGGTAACTTTACCTGCTCCCTTATTGGAAAGTAGTACATCACGGAAATTGGTTTCTGTGACACCTACACCAACTAGTGAGGAAGTTAATGATGATGATCATGAAACGTCAGATCAAGTTGCTACTGATCTTCGTAGATCAACCAGCGTCTTCAGAATGGATTATTGATAGTGGGTGTACCAACCACATGACTGGCAAAAGAAGCCTTCTTATGGACTCAACCTTACATCCATCCGACAAGAGTCACATCACATTTGCTGACACTGGTAAAAGTAAGGTATTGGGTCTAGGTAGAGTTGCAATCTCAAAGGATCAACACATGGATAAAGTCATGCTTGTTGAATCCCTTGGCTTCAACTTAATGTCTGTCTCAATGCTTTGCGATTTGAACATGATCGTAATATTTGGAAAATATCGTTGCCTTGTACTAATGGAATCTGACAAGTCTCTAGTGTTTGAAGGGTATCGGAAAGATGATTTGTATGTGGTAGATTTTTCGGCAGGACCACAGCTTGCCGTATGTCTTCTAGCAAAGGCTTCAGAATGCTGGCTCTGGCATCGGAGGCTAGGGCATGCTGGCATGAGGAACCTCCACACCCTTGCAAAGAAGAAGCATGTCATAGGCATCGAGGGCGTCAAGTTCAAGAAAGATCACTTATGCGGTGCCTGTGAAGCAGGGAAGATGATGAGGGCCAAACATCCCTCGAAGACAATCATGACAACCACTCGACCCTTCGAACTGCTCCACATGGATCTTTTCGGTCCCACTCATTACTCAACTCTTACTACTACTGCTTGTCTCTATGGCTTTGTTATTGTTGATGATTATTCTAGATATACTTGGGTGCACATAATCCTTTACAAGACTGAAGTGCAGGATGTCTTCAGACGCTTCGCCAATCGAGCTATGAACAATTATGGCGCCAAGATAAAGCACATCAGAAGTGACAATGGCACTGAATTCAAGAACACTGGCCTTGATACATATCTTGATACCTTGGGCATCACACATGAATTCTCAGCCCGTACACGCCACAACAGAATGGCGTCGTCGAATGCAAGAACAGAACACTCATTGAGATGGCCAGAACGATGCTGGATGAATACAAGACCCCAAGAAAATTCTGGCCTGAAGCCATTGATACTGCATGCCATACAATCAATCGTGTTTATCTTCACAAGCTTCTGAACAAGACATCTTATGAGATCCTTACTGGCAAGAAGCCAAATTTCAGTTACTTCAGAGTATTTGGTGCCAGGTGCTGGATCAAGGATCCACATCACACTTCAAAATTTGCACCAAAAGCACATGAGGGTTTTATGCTTGGATATGGAAAGGATTCGCACTCCTACAGAGTCTTCAATCTCTTTCTCTATAAAGTGGTTGAAACAGTGGATGTGCGATTTGATGAGACTAACGGTTCACAAAGAGAGCACCTGCCAAATGTGCTAGATGAAGTTCCATCCAGCGAATCAATCAAGCTAATGGGAACTGGAGAAATCATACCCTCTGAAGCTCAACCTGAAGAGGAACTTATCATCTCCGCACCTGATCAACCTGAAGACAATGCTCAGTCTGAAGACAATCCCACTAACAATGACAATGATCAGCAAGAGCAAAATCTTCGCCCTGTACATCCTCGTGTTGCCAATGAAGTGCAGATTGAGAGAATAATTGATAGCATCAATGCACCTGGTCCGCTTACTCGTTCAAGGGCGACTCAGCTGGCAAATTTCTGTGGGCACTTCGCATTCGTCTCAATAACAGAACCCAAGAAAGTTGAAGAAGCCTTCATGGAACCTGAATGGATTCAAGCTATGCAAGAAGTGAAGGAAATATGCCCTAGAGGCAATAATAAAGTTATTATTTATTTCCTTATATCATGATAAATGTTTATTATTCATGCTAGAATTGTATTAACCGGAAACATAATACATGTGTGAATACATAGACAAATAGAGTGTCACTAGTATGCCTCTACTTGACTAGCTCGTTAATCAAAGATGGTTATGTTTCCTAACCATGGACAAAAAGTTGTTATTTGATTAACGGGATCACATCATTAGTTGAATGATCTGATTGACATGACCCATTCCATTAGCTTAACACCTGATCGTTTAGTATGTTGCTATTGCTTTCTTCATGACTTATACATGTTCCTATAACTATGAGATTATGCAACTCCTGTTTACCGGAGGAACACTTTGGGTACTACCAAACGTCACAACGTAACTGGGTGATTATAAAGGAGTACTACAGGTGTCTCCAAAGGTACATGTTGGGTTGGCGTATTTCGAGATTAGGTTTTGTCACTCCGATTGTCGGAGAGGTATCTCTGGGCCCTCTCGGTAATGCACATCACTTAAGCCTTGCAAGCATTGCAACTAAATGAGTTAGTTGCGGGATGATGTATTACAGAACGAGTAAAGAGACTTGCCAGCAGCGAGATTGAACTAGGTATTGGAATACCGACGATCGAATCTCGGGCAAGTAACATACCAATGACAAAGGGAACGACGTATGTTGTTATGCGGTCTGACCGATAAAGATCTTCGTAGAATATGTAGGAGCCAATATGGGCATCCAGGTCCCGCTATTGGTTATTGACTGGAGACATGTCTCGGTCATGTCTACATTGTTCTCGAACCCGTAGGGTCCGCACGCTTAAGGTTACGATGACAGTTATATTATGAGTTTATGCATTTTGATGTACCGAAGGTTGTTTGGAGTCCCGGATGTGATCACGGACATGACGAGGAGTCTCGAAATGGTCGAGACATAAAGATTGATATATTGGAAGCCTATGTTTGGATATCGGAAGTGTTCCGGGTGAAATCGGGATTTTACCGGAGTACCGGGAGGTTACCGGAACCCCCCGGGAGCTAAATGGGCCATGATGGGCCTTAGTGGAAAAGAGAAGAGGCAGCCCTACATGGGCCGCGCGCCCCTCCCCTCCCTTGGTCCAAATAGGATAAGGAGAGGGGGGCGGTCCCTCTCTCTCTTTTCCCCCTCCGCGAATCCTATTCCAACTAGGATTGGGGAGGGGGAATCCTACTCCCAGAGGGAGTAGGACTCTCCTGGCGCGCCCTCCTTGGCCGGCCAGCCTCCCCCCTCTAGTCCTTTATATACGGAGGCAGGAGCACCCCAGAGACACACAAGTTGATCCACGTGATCTATTCCTTAGCCGTGTGCGGCGCCCCCAGCCACCATAGTCCTCGATAATACTGTAGCGGAGTTTAGGCGAAGCCCTGCTGCTGTAGTGCATCAAGATCGTCACCACGCCGTCGTGCTGATGGAACTCTTCCCCGACACTTTGCTGGATTGGAGTCCGGGGATCGTCATCAAGCTGAACGTGTGCTCGAACTCGGAGGTGCCGTAGTTTCGGTGCTTGATCAGTCGGATCGTGAAGACGTACGACTACATCAACCAAACGCTCCCGTTGTCGATCTACTAGGTATGTAGATCATACTCCCCCTCTCGTTGCTATGCATCACATGATCTTGCGTGTGCGTAGGAATTTTTTTGAAATTACTACGAAACCCAACAAGAAGAGCTTCAACAGTTTGAGCTGAATAATTTATGGGAACTGGTTAATCGTCCTGATCCTCAGAAGCACAACATAATTGGCACCAAATGGATATACCGCAACAAGCAAGATGAGCATGGTCAAGTTGTCATAAACAAAGCTCGCCTCGTTGCTCAAGGATATACTCAAGTGGAAGGCATTGACTTCGATGAAACATTTGCTCCTGTGGCTCGACTTGAAGCCATACGCATACTGCTGGCCTATGCAAATCATCGTAACATACTTCCATATCAAATGGATGTGAAGAGTGCTTTTCTCAATGGCAAGATTGAAGAAGAAGTGTATGTTGCACAACCGCCTGGCTTTGAAGATCCAAAACATCCTTACATGGTATACAAGCTCAACAAGGCACTGTATGGCCTCAAACAAGCCCCTCGGGCTTGGTATGACACACTCAAATACTTCCTGAAGAGCAAAGGCTTCATACCTGGTTCCCTCGACCCCACTCTCTTCATGAAGACATATGATGGTGAACTGTTTGTGTGCCAAATATATGTGGATGACATTATCTTCGGCTGCACCAATCAGAAGTACAGTGAAGAGTTTGGATATATGATGCAAGAGCAATATCAGATGTCCATGATGGGAGAGCTGAAGTTCTTCCTCGGTCTCCAAATACGACAGCAACGCAACGGCATCTTCATATCTCAAGAGAAGTATCTCAAAGATTGCCTGAAGAAGTTTGGTATGCAAGACTGCAAAGGCTTCACGATGCCAATGCCAGCCAAACATCATCTGGGTCCCGACGACAATGGTAAAGAGTTCGATCAAAAGGTATACCGCTCCATGATTGGTTCTTTACTTTATCTATGTGCATCTAGGCCAGATATTATGCTTAGTGTTTGCATGTGTGCTCGATTCCAAGCGGCACCAAAGGAGTCGCATCACTTAGCTGTGAAGCGAATTCTTCGATATTTGGCTCACACCCCAACTCTAGGATTATGGTATCCAAAGGGCTCAGAGTTTGATCTGGTTGGATTCTCGGATGCTGATTATGCTGGTGACAAGGTGGATCGCAAGTCTACATCAGGCACATGTCATTTTCTGGGACGATCACTTGTATGTTGGTCTTCAAAGAAGCAGAACTGTGTATCTCTCTCCACTGCTGAATCTGAATACATTGCTGCTGGATCTTGCTGCGCTCAGCTTCTGTGGATGAAGCAAACACTCAAGGACTATGGCATTCATCTGAAGCAAGTGCCACTCTACTGCGACAACGAAAGCGCCATCAAGATTGCCAACAACCCAGTTCAGCACTCGAAGATAAAGCACATTGAAATTCGTCATCACTTTCTCAGAGATCATGTTGTGAAGGAAGATATTGATATCATACACGTCAACACTGAAGAGCAATTGGCAGATATCTTCACCAAGCCCTTGGATGAGAAGAGATTTTGCAAGTTACGGTGTGAGCTAAATATCTTGGAATCCTCAAATGTCCTGTGATTAGGCACACATCTTAACACTTATGCATATTGATGACTTAGATGTGCAACACACGAAGAAAAATATATCTTCAATCAATGAAGACATACATTCCAAGTGTGAATACATTAATGTGGAATTTGACTTCAGAGCACCACGATAATTGTGCGCCGTGTCTGGGTCTAATACTTCCTATACGGTGGGTAACGCCACCACCAAACTTTTTGTTTGAAGTGCTTCACTCATGGTGTTACATTAGCTATGTCTTCACATTTGGTTTGGCTTCAATCTCAACATGTCTTCATGATTATCTTCACTATGTTGATTATATATATACATATACTAGTGTTCTGTCCTCTACAACATTCACTTATAGCTATGTCTTCTTGTTGAATCTTTTGAACTAAGTGAATGTGATCGGACCCTAACCTCTCTATGCTTTCTATCTCAGACTCTATCTCTCCAAATCATATGCATTCTATTGAAACTGTTGAATGTCTTCTCTGTGTCCTTGTCAGCAGAAGATACAGAGACAACCATTAAGTTTGTTTTCAATGCTCATTCCTTTACCTGAAACCCAAAGAAGTGGGAACGACCACCCGACAATCCAGGCGTGCGTGGGACGTGGAACAACCCCCGATATGCTGCATGACGGCCACGTGCCCATCAGATGTGAATCGCCAGGGGCTCCTGTGTAATAACGCAGTGCCGCCCCTGTACCTATAAATACATGCCTCACCACAGTCATTATTTCTTCTTCCACTCTCGCACGAACCCTAGCGCCACCGCTAGCACTCGACGACGCCGGCGACGAAGCGCTTCGCTGCCGCAACCTCTCCGACACCGTCTTCACGCCGATCGCGGACATCGTCCTCTCCGCCGTCGCCGTAGGTGTCCTCCGTCGCCAAGTTAGGGAATGGAAGATTGAACTGCTCGGCCTCCTCTTCCACTCCGTCTAGCAGTTCTTCGTGTGGTAAATAAAACCTCCTTTTTACGGCCCCCTTTGATCCTATAGCTTTATCACTTTCTACCACAAGCAGTTTCTATTCACACAAGTTGGATCCCTTTCATACTGCATCTCATAACATGCCTAGTATATTCACTTATGCTTCACAAAGTAGTTAGATTCCTCACTTGTACTGACCCATGGATTCGTACAAATCTGGAACCAACTCCTTATCTATGAGTGAATGTCTTCGCACGATGAGGTCAATGTCTTCTAAACTGATTTATCTTCAAAATCTTCTGAGAATGCATATGACCTCTTCCCCTTCCCTTGCACCTTAATGCTGTCACAGGTACATGTCCGTGGGAGAATCCTTTGGTTCTCATAGTCTGCATTCATTTGCAGAATTCTTACAGCATCACATAAATTCTCCCGAAGCCAGTTCCTGTTTGTCCAGCAAGCGAAAACCTTTGAAGCCTCTGAACGTATTGAAGCCTTTCAGATTAAGGTTCATGGCTTCAGAAAATTCAGCAAGGAAGAGTGGCAGAAAGCGTCAAGGAGAAACATCAAGAGATCTGCCCGATGACCTCTCAGAGCTGTACAAGACAGATCCTGAAGAGGATTACAATCAGCGCAAGACACGAATCCAATGGATTCGACGCTATTGGGCAGAACAGTGGTTCAAGTACAGATTTGTGACCAAGGAATATGCTGAAAAGAATGCCATCAAGCGACCATGGGGAGACATCCTCTACAAAAATCTTCCACCCAGGACCAGAGATGAAGCCATTGAACAAGGCTTCTATCCCTGCATGGTCCGTGGACCACAACCTGCGGATGCTGACCCATCGTCCCTGCTATGGTGTCGTGACGACATTCTGTTCAAGCGCAACTTCCAGTTTGCCCAGAACTCAGCAAAGCAAAACAAGAAGACATTGGGACCAGACTTCAACCCTGGTCCTTCTGCTCCAAGGGCTGACGGCACATGTGATGCAGAACCCAATGTCGTCGGTCCTTTCTACAACCTTGAAGGTCTCATCACCCATATCTTGGTTCAAGGGACAGCCGTGAACGAGCCTGCAGATGACGCTGAATCAGATGAAGCGCCTGCAGCACTGAAGCCAAAGAAGCAGCCAAAAGCTTCAAAGCCTGCCTCTGCTCCAAAACTCTCACGGGCGAAGCCACTAGCAACTGCACCTCCTGAAGATAGTGTGCAGTCTGAAGATTTGTCACGCATCTCCAAGCCCCAGAAGGTCAAGATGCCTCTGCCACACACCGGCCAAGAGCTAACAGCTACTGCCATTCTGCGCAATGATGCCATTGATCTATCAAGTGATGAAGATCTTGCAGATGACACTCTTGAGAAACTCATCAAGAGCAAAGAAGAAGTAGAAATCTTCAATGATCTGCCTCTCTTTGATGTAACAATCATCCACAACTTCATTGATGAATGGTTTGACACGCCAAACATCAGCTTCGACGATCTGCAACTACCCATTGGCCTCAGTGTCGCCTTCCATGGCGCCATTGCTTCCGAGTTAGCTATCGCCCAGCGCATTGTTGAATTGAAGCAAAAGATTGACTATGAAAAGGCTCAGTTCAAGAAGCATATGGCCAAGCTCAGCGTGCAAGAGGTGAAGAACTTCAAGATTATGCTGCACGAGCTCAAGGAAGCCTTTCTCAAGAAACATGCAGAAGCTCAGGGTTCTCGTGAGCGCATGAAGGTTCTGGCTGACAAATGTGTGTAGGCCTACAATGAGGCTGAGAAGCGCAAGGCCCTTGGGCGTCCTGGCATCGACCCCAGGATGGCCGCAAAGAAGATGAAGAAGCCCGCTACGGCTGAACCTGACGCACCAAGGCAGGAAGCAGATCCCATTGTCTTCCCAACTAGAATGACTGGCTCGAAGCCAAAAAGCCGGTCAACCACTTCAGAGCTCAAGAAGACGAGGACTGCTGAGGCTGAAGCCAGGAAGAGGAAACATCCTGAAGCCTCTCCTACTGCCCCCTCCAAGAAAAAGAGGAAGACCAAGAAAGAGCGGGCTGCTCCCACAGAGCCTTTGATAGTTGAACCCATTTCCATGGTCCGTCCTGACGCTGAACGCCAACTGACAATCCATGAGCCTGCTTTCACAGAGGCTCATGAAGCTGAAGACTTTCCAGCAGCTGATCCCATCGCTGCTGAAGACATTGGTCAACATGACCATGTAGAAGATGGTGCAGTCCTTCCTCAACTCGAGCACAACGAACTCCTCAGCATTGGTCGTCCTCTGACACCAATCGATCAGGATGCTTCATGGGCTGATCGCCCACAAGAGGAAGAAGACTTTGAGGCCCAGCCAACTCCAACTACACATGCGTCGCCTGCGTTGCGCAGGCTTCGCAAAGGACCTAGGCCTCCAGTCTCTGCATCTGAAGCTAAAACTGCTGAAGACATTCCGACTGCATCAGTCGATGAAGAAGAAGTCCCACAAACTGCTACTCCCCTGTCCCACCAAGAAGCGGTTCTCGAGGAGAACGTGATTGTGACCGACCCTCCAGCTCGTCAAGTGGAGGTTGAAAACCTTGAGGCTGCCACCACCACCACCAATGAAGCCACTAACGCTGTCATGGCTGAAGCTAATGTGGAGCCCTCCCCAACAAAAGCATCAGAAGTCAGCGAAGCCACTGATCCCACCGCTTCTGTTCCTACACCTGCTGCCGGTCCACAGTTCGACTATCATGTTGAGCACAGGCCTCAGGTACAGAAGCCAATCCCAAGATTGCCCAGGTTCCCAGGTCCTGCAGCAGCACCTGGATCCTTCAATATCAATGGCTTCAGAGCAGGCAACACATTCTTCAATAGCTCCAGGAACCCCTACTCAAGGGAAAGAATATCATCTGATCGGTTCTGGAGCTATCCGCAGTGAAGCTATTACTCCTGCATTCTATACAATCAAGGTCGCATCTTCCCACACAAGCGTCTTGACATTGAAGCTATAGCTGGTCTGCCCTATCTGGAAGAAGCTCTGGATTGCTTCAAAGAAGTTGGATTGCTGCCATTCGTCACTGACCAAGAGCATTGGAATGAAGAGTTGCTGCTCCAATTCTATGCCACACTTCACATCCGCGGGTATAACAGAGATCCGAAGACTTGGGTCCTGGAGTGGATGACAGGAAACGTTCATCACAAAGCCAAAGCCTTTGACATCATTGAGCTCACTGGTCTGCCCACTCCCGGAGATCTCTATGAATCTAGCTGTCAACTTCATCTTTCAGAAGCCTGAACCTAACATGAGTCAGATGCTCAGTATGATGAAGCCATTACCCCAAGATGCTGCATATCCCAAAGAGTTCTTTGTTGAAGACCTAGAGTATCTGCCAAGGACTATTTATCACATCATAAGGCGAACTCTCTGGCCCATCAAAGGGCACTCTCCACATGCCAAGCTTGAAGGTGCAATGAAGGCTTTGGTCTTCTATATTCTTCATGGAAAATGCTTCAATGCATAGGACTTCTTCATTCGCCAACTTGCTGCATCAGGCTCTGATCTTTTTGGCTTGAAGTTCTATGCCCCATGGATAATGCGGCTGATCAAACTTCACTCTGCTATCTCATATCAGCCATCTGCTCGCAATCATCGGATTTTTCTACCTGATGTGGATATGTCTATTGAAGCCATCTATCCTGAGCCTGCCAAGGAACCTCTAAGTCTTCAGAATGCGGAGCATCAAAGTTTTTCTCAGAACATTGAAGGAGTTGAAGCAGTCACTCGTGTGTATCCTTTGGCTGGCACTACACGTGCACCGCATCCTGCTCTCACTGAAGCCACTGACAGTACAACTGCTCCACGACCCAAGAAGTGCACTCGTGTTCTCAATGACCGAGAGCTTCTTGTGGCTCTTCATCAGAAACATGATAGGCATCATGACTGGCTGAAGCGTCAAATGCAAAGCCTCTTGGTGGATGTTAATCGCATTCGCAATCTTGCCACCAAGAATGCTTTTGTTGCCCATGAAACCTCTCGCCGCACATGGAAAGGGCTGACACTGATGTGTTCTGAAGATGATCTTCAAGAGGATGGCTTCACTGAGCGCTTCAAGTTTGACTCCACACCTCCTCGAAGGGCAGTGCTGCGATGAACTCCATCTCTTGAAGACTCTGAGTTCTCTTCCTCTGCTGCAACTATGAATGCCAGAGTGATCGAGGATGAAGACGATGCTACTTCACGCCACCTCCTTCAGCACGCTTCGACTCTGCTCCAAGATCTTCTGCACCGCCAAACACCACCAACGACCCTGCTGCTTCACCTACTCTTCATGGGAACGAGTAGATGCTCTATGTCTTCAAACCTTTTTGGTCCTTACTGACAAAAGGGGGAGAAGCTGAGTTTGATAGTCTTCAAGCAGGTCCATATGGGTGGGTGCTTTATATTTTGCTTCGTGTTTACAACTCTCATTTTGATACATTTGGTTCTTTGAGTTGTAACACTTAAAACTCGATGGCCGTCTGCTACTTATTTGCCACCTTGTGACGCGATGATAAATTCCGCATGTGCGACGATAAATTCCGCACTTAGAACATTTTGCAGACGTCCATTTTCCATTATACATATCATTATCTTCACATACCTTCACATGCATAGTGGATTGTCATCATAAGTTGAAGAGGATCTCCGCAAGCACAACCTGCCATGTGCATTTGCATTCCAAAAGCAAATTACTTATATGCACATCTTCAGGGGGAGCCCTTGCAACTTATGAAGACAATTCCTTATCCTTTACAATTTCACATATTATATTCCCCGTTGAAAACTTCAACTAGTTTGTCATCAATGACCAAAAAGGGGGAGATGTAAGTGCATCTAGTGCCACCCCTAGTTGGTTTTGGAGTATTGACGACAAACTTAGTTGAGGGACTAATGTGTTTGTGAGAATTGCAGGATAACACAGGTAGAAGTCCCTCATTGATTCGGTTTTCCTACCAGAGATGACCCCTAAAAATGTATGAAGACATTGAAGTCAAAGGTGGTATATGAAGATATTCACATTGAAGACTATGACAAGAGAAGACATCACATGAAGCCTATGGAGCTGGAAGACTTAGATCTTTCGTAGTTCCTTTTCTTCTTTGTTGAGTCATAGGAACCACCGTACTGTTAAGTCGGGTCCAAGAGAACCAGTCAGAATGACTGAAGTGATGCCTAACCAAAACCTATGTCTTCGAGTGAAGACTATGAGAGCGAATCTTGTCCAGAGTCGGACAAGTCAGCTTTGCTTGCAGCCCAAGTAAAGTTGCCGTGTGAGTTTGAAATCTGACCGTTGGAACACGTGTCAGTTCCTTAGTGACCCAGGGTCATTTCGGACAAATCAGGTCGAGTTGCCTAGTGGCTATAAATAGCCCACCCCCTACAACCATAAATGGTTGGCTGCTCAGAGTTAGTGTACGACTTTTGTCACTTGAGAGCAACCCACCTCGAAGCATTTGAGAGAGAATTCCTCGCGAGGATAAAGCCCTAACCACCCAAAGCCAAAGAGAATTAGGCATCACTTAAGTCTTCTTGTCTGTGTGATCTGAAGACTTATTACACTTGAGGACTGTGCATCCTCCAGCCGGTTAGGCGTCGCATTCTGAGCATCCAAGAGACATTGTGGATCGCCGGTGAACGAAGTCTGTGAAGGTTTGGGAGTCTACCTTGAAGACTTACCAGAGTGATTGGGCGAGGTCTGTGTGACCTTAGCTCAAGCGGAATACGGTGAGGACTAGGTGTCCTGAGCTGCGTGTTCAGGACTGGGTGTCCGGGACTGTGTGTCCTCAGGTTTAAATACCTAGCCGCCCTAACCAGACGTACAGTTGTCACAGCAACTGGAACTGGTCCAACACATCATTGTCTTCAACAAGTCACTGGTTTCATCCTTCCCTTCTCTTTACATACTGTTACTCCTTGTGAAGACATTGTATGATTGCACTATCTTTTATCTTCACTGAGTGACTGCGTGTTCTGTTTGGCTTCATAATTTCTTCCTACTTGATCCTTACTACATTGCTGCTCTTAGTCATTGTGCTTTCACTCTATTGAATACTTGACTATGGCTTGCCTAGTGTAGTCTACCTTCCGCTGCAGGGTAATAGGTTTATTTCTATCGTTTGTCTTCATAACTTCCATGATTTGAAGACTTTCATAAAAATCGCCTATTCACCCCCTCTAGTCGATATAACACACTTTCAATTGATATCAGAGCAAGGTACTCCCTTGTTCTGTGTGATTCGGTTTAACCACCTGGAGTTTTAGCTATGTCGACTGCAGGGATAATCAAAGTCTCCGCTGCGTGCCCCGTCTTTGATGGAACTGAATATCCCTACTGGAAGAATAAGATGCGCATGCATCTTGAAGCCATTGACGTCGACCTATGGTATGTCGTCAAGAACGGCGTTCCCAAGGCTGGAGAAGGTGTCACTGCTGCTGACGTCAAGAAGTTCGTTCAACTGGACTCTACTGCCAAGAATATCATCTGTGGTCATCTGACCAAAGGACAGTATGGCCGCGTGAGTGCTTTGGAAACATCTAAGCTAGTCTGGGACTGGCTCTCCAAGGTCAACGAAGGCGTCTCAACCCAGAGAGATCAGAGAATCAGTGTCCTTCGCAACCTCTTCAACCGCTTCAAGAGAAATGACAATGAGAATGTCCGGCTCACATTTGATCGACTCACTGACATCACGAATGAGCTTCAAGCCCTTGGCGCTATTGAGATCACCAAGCATGAAGTCGTCAAGACACTACTGAGATCACTTGACAGTTCGTTTGACACCCTAGCCCTGATGATTCAAGAACGTCCTGATTTCAAGACACTCGAGCCGTCTGACATACTTGAGAGGCTCAACACACATGAGTTTCAGCTTTCTGAGAAAAGAGATATCTACGGTCCAAACTATGGGCGAACTCGTGCCTTGAAGGCAAAAGCTGTCTCCTCATCTGAAGAAGAATCTGACAGCAGTTCTGATGATCCTGAAGACCTTGGAAGGGAACTTGCTATGCTTGTCAAGAAGTTCCAAAAATTCACCAAGAAGAAAGGCTTCAGAAAGTCTTCCCGATCAAGCTCAAGGAATGATGAAGCTTCTCCTCATGACTACAAGAAGAAAACATGTCACAAGTGCAAGAAACCTGGCCACTTCATCTCTGAGTGTCCGCAGTGGGACAATGAGAACAAAAAGAAGAAGAAGAGCAAGGAATATGACTCTGACGACAAGAAGAAGAAGAAATACTCAAAGTCCTCTTCCAAGTCTTCTTCAAAGTCTTCATCACACAAGAAGAGCTCATCTGGCAAGGCACGTGCGTTTGTTGGCAAGGAAATGGATTCAGAGGAGGAGTCCGCTTCTGAGGAGGCGGAGGTGGAGTCTGAGGAGGAGTCCGATTCTAGCGTCGCAAGTCTGGCTACAGCATACGTTGCCAAGTCCATCTTCAACACTGAAGACAATGACCTCATCACCGACACCGATGCAAATGACAAGGACTACTCCGCTCCTACCTACTGCTTCATGGCACGCGGTGCCAAGGTAAACACACGCACTACTCACTATCAAACATCCAGTGACGATGACTCTGATTGTGGTTCAAAACCCAGCTACAAAACACTTGCTAAAATTGCAACTGAACAACAGAAAGCCATGGAACATATTCAAAAACTATTAGACAAAAGCGATGATCTGTTAGGCGCTGAAATGACTCGTTCTGAGTCCTTAATTGAAGATATAAAAATCTTCACGTTAAGTATGAGGAACTTGAAAGTCGTCATGAAACGCTCTCAACAACTCATGAAAAGCTTTCCTATGATTATCTTCAAAGGAAGCAAGATCTTGAGAAATTGAGAGCGGCTCATGAAGATCTTCAAAAAGAAAATGAGTCACTTCGCTCCAAACAGACCAGTTCCGCTCAGGAAGGATTTGAACCACCATGTCTTAAGTGCATTGAGCGTGATAATGCTACTACTGTTGCTGAATGTTCTACTGCTGCTACTATTGCAATATCTTCAACTGTTGATGTGGGAACTAACCCTTGTGTTGAGGATTCCACTGCTATTGCCGATGCGAATGCTAGGTTGAAGACGTTGCTTGAAACAGGGATGTACAAAAGTCTTAAAGGGCATCAGAAACTATGTGATGTCCTCAAAAAGCAGATCTTCAACCGAAACCCGAGGAAAGAGGGTGTTGGCTTCGTAAGGAAAATGAATGCTGATGGCTCTTACTGGAAACCTGAGCAGTACCCTAAAACCACATGGGTTGCTGCAAAGGAATCTTCAACAGATCTATCCAATCTATCTGGCTTCTCTTGTGCAAATCCCATTGTCATTGATGAATCCTTTGATGCAAACTATAAACTGTTTAAGAATCAAAATGGTGAAGTGTTTGCCAGGTACATTGGTACTAACTGCAGGAATGGACCGCCTATGAAGAAGATCTGAGTTCCGAAAAAGTGTCTGGAGAATCTTCCTATGAATGTTATCATGACACCACACGTGAAGAAGACAAACCTCAGACCACAGACTTCATACGGTCCAAAGGCTTCATACAGACAAAGGACTCACCTGAGTCGCACTAACGCAAATGTTTTGCAGGGAAACCGTACTCAAGCCTATGAATATGAGCGCGGTTCATCAAACCGCCATGATCATGAAACAATGCGGAATAGTTTCGCAACTCACGCCACTCGGAACACCACAACGTAATGGTGTGTCCGAACGTCATAATCGCACTTTACTTGATATGGTGCGATCTATGATATCTCTTACAGATTTACCGCTATCGTTTCGGGGTTATGCTTTAGAGACGGCCGCATTCACGTTAAATAGGGCACCGTCAAAATCCGTTGAGACGACGCCTTATGAACTGTGGTTTGGCAAGAAACCAAAGTTGTCGTTTCTTAAAGTTTGGGGCTACGATGCTTATGTGAAAAAGCTTCAACCTGATAAGCTCGAACCCAAATCAGGAGAAATGTGTCTTCATAGATACCCAAAGGAGACTGTTGGGTACACCTTCTATCACAGATCCGAAGGCAAGACATTCGTTGCCAAGAATGGATCCTTTCTAGAGAAGGAGTTTCTCTCAAAAGAAGTGAGTGGGAGGAAAGTAGAATTTGATGAGGTAACTGTACCTGCTCCCTTATTGGAAAGTAGTACATCACAGAAATCGGTTTCTATAACACCTACACCAACTAGTGAGGAAGTTAATGATGATGATCATGAAACGTCAGATCAAGTTGCTACTGATCTTCATAGATCAACCAGAGTAAGATCCGCACCAGAGTGGTATAGTAATCCTATTCTGGAAGTCATGCTACTAGATCATGATGAACCTACGAACTATGAAGAAGCAATGGTGAGCCCAGATTCCGCAAAATGTCTTGAAGCCATGAAATCTGAGATGGGATCCATGTATGAGAACAAAGTGTGGACTTTGGCTGACTTGCTTGTTGATCGGCAAGCAATTGAGAATAAATGGATCTTCAAGAAGAAGACTGACACTGACGGTAATGTTACTGTCTACAAAGCTCGACTTGTTGCGAAAGGTTTTCGACAAGTTCATGGGATTGACTATGATGAGACCTTCTCACCCATAGCGATGCTTAAGTCTGTCCGAATCATGTTAGCAATTGCCGCATTTTATGATTATGAAATATGGCAGATGGATGTCAAAACTGCATTCTTGAATGGATTTCTGGAAGAAGAGTTGTATATGATGCAACCGGGAGGTTTTGTCGATCCAAAGGGAGCTAACAAAGTGTGCATGCTCCAGCGATCCATTTATGGACTGGTGCAAGCCTCTCGGAGTTGGAATAAATGCTTTGATAGTGTGATCAAAGCATTTGGTTTTATACAGACTTTTGGAGAAGCCTGTATTTATAAGAAAGTGAGTGGGAGCTCTGTAGCATTTCTGATATTATATATGGATGACATATTGCTGATTGGAAATGATATAGAATTTCTGGATAGCATAAAGGGATACTTGAATAAGAGTTTCTCAATGAAAGACCTCGGTGAAGCTGCTTACATATTGGGCATTAAGATCTATAGAGATAGATCAAGACGCTTAATTGGACTTTCACAAAGAACATACCTTGACAAAGTTTTGAAGAAGTTCAAAATGGATCAAGCAAAGAAAGGGTTCTTGCATGTGTTACAAGGTGTGAAGTTGAGTAAGACTCAATGCCCGACCACTGCAGAAGATAGAGAGAAAATGAAAGATGTTCCCTATGCTTCAGCCATAGGCTCTATCATGTATGCAATGCTGTGTACCAGACCTGATGTGTGCCTTGCTATAAGTCTAGCAGGGAGGTACCAAAGTAATCCAGGAGTGGATCACTGGACAACGGTCAAGAACATCCTAAAGTACCTGAAAAGGACTAAGGATATGATTCTCGTTTATGGAGGTGACAAAGAGCTCATCGTAAATGGTTACGTTGATGCAAGCTTTGACACTGATCCGGACGATTCTAAATCGCAAATCGGATACATGTTTACATTGAACGGAGGAGCTGTCAGTTGGTGCAGTTCTAAACAAAGCGTCATGGCGGGATCTACATGTGAAGCGGAGTACATAGCTGCTTCGGAAGCAGCAAATGAAGGAGTCTGGATGAAGGAGTTCATATCCGATCTAGGTGTCATACCTAGTGCATCGGGTCCAATGAAAATCTTTTGTGACAATACTGGTGCAATTGCCTTGGTGAAGGAATCCAGATTTCACAAGAGAACCAAGCACATCAAGAGACGCTTCAATTCCATCCGGGATCTAGCCCAGGTGGGAGACATAGAAATTCGCAAGATACATACGGATCTGAATGTTGCAGACCCGCTGACTAAGCCTCTTCCACGAGCAAAACATGATCAGCACCAAGGCTCCATGGGTGTTAGAATCATTACTGTGTAATCTAGATTATTGACTCTAGTGCAAGTGGGAGACTGAAGGAAATATGCCCTAGAGGCCATAATAAAGTTATTATTTATTTCCTTATACCATGATAAATGTTTATTATTCATGCTAGAATTGTATTAACCGGAAACATAATACATGTGTGAATACATAGACAAACAGAGTGTCACTAGTATGCCTCTACTTGACTAGCTCGTTGATCAAAGATGGTTAAGTTTCCTAGCCATTGACATGGGTTGTCATTTGATTAACGGGATCACATCATTAGGAGAATGATGTGATTGACATGACCCATTCCGTTAGCTTAGCACCCGATCATTTAGTATGTTGCTATTGCTTTCTTCATGACTTATACATGTTCATATGACTATGAGATTATGCAACTCCTGTTTACCGGAGGAACACTTTGTGTGCTACCAAACGTCACAACGTAACTGGGTGATTATAAAGGTGCTCTACAGGTGTCTCCGAAGGTACTTGTTGGGTTGGCGTATTTCGAGATTAGGATTTGTCACTCCGATTGTCGGAGAGGTATCTCTGGGCCCTCTCGGTAATGCACATCACTTAAGCCTTGCAAGCATTGCAACTAATGAGTTAGTTGCAAGATGATGTATTATGGAACGAGTAAAGAGACTTGCCGGTAACGAGATTGAACTAGGTATTGAGATACCGATGACCGAATCTCGGGCAAGTAACATACCGATGACGAAGGGAACAACGTATGTTGTTATGCGGTCTGACCGATAAAGATCTTCGTAGAATATGTAGAAGCCAATATGAGCATCCAGGTTCCGCTATTGCTTATTGACCGGAGACGTGTCTCGGTCATGTCTACATAGTTCTTGAACCCGTAGGGTCCACATGCTTAACATTACGATGACAGTTATATTATGAGTTTATATGTTTTGATGTACCGAAGGTTGTTCGGAGTACCGGATGTGATCACGAACATGACAAGGAGTCTCGAAATGATCTAGACATGAAGATTGATATATTGGAAGCCTATGTTTGGATATCGGAAGTGTTCCGGGTAAAATCGGGATTTTACGGGAGTACCAGGAGGTTACCGGAACCCCCCGGGAATCAAATGGGCCTTAGTGGGCCTAGGTGGAAGAGAGGAGAGGAGGCAAGGGCTGGCCACGCGCCCCTCCCCCTAGTCCGAATAGGACAAGGAGAGGGGGGCGGCGCCCCCCTTCCTTCCTTCTCCTCCACTCCTTCCCCCTCAAGTCCTAATCCAACTAGGAAACGGGGGGAGTCCTACTCCCAGTGGGAGTAGGACTCCTCCTGGTGCACCCTCTCCCTTAGCCGGCCAGACCCCCTTGCTCCTTTATATACGGGGGCAGGGGGCACCCTAGAGACACAACAATTGATCATTGATCTCTTAGCCGTGTGCGGTGCCCCCCTCCACCTCGATAATACTGTAGCGGTGCTTAGGCGAAGCCCTGCGTCGGTACAACATCAACATCGTCACCACGCCGTCGTGCTGACGAAACTCTCCCTCAACACTCGGCTGGATCGGAGTTCGAGGGACGTCATCGGGCTGAACGTGTGCTGAACTCGGAGGTGCCGTACGTTCGGTACTTGATCGGTCGGATCGTGAAGATGTATGACTACATCAACCGCGTTGTGCTAACGCTTCCGCTTTCGGTCTATGAGGGTACGTGGACAACACTCTCCCCTCTCGTTTCTATGCATCACCATGATCTTGCGTGTGCGTAGGAATTTTTTTGAAATTACTACGTTCCCCAATAGTGGCATCCGAGCCAGGTTTTATGCGTTGTTGTTATATGCACGAGTTTAACACAAGTGAGTTGTGGGCGATATAAGTCATACTGCTTACCAGCATGTCATACTTTGGTTCGGCGGTATTGTTGGATGAAGCGGCCTGGACCGGCATTACGCGTATGCTTACGCGAGACTGGTTCTACCGACGTGCTTTGCACATAGGTGGCTGGCGGGTGTCAGTTTCTCCAACTTTAGTTGAACCAGTGTGGCTACGCCCGGTCCTTGCGAAGGTTAAAACAGCACCAACTTGACAAACTATCGTTGTGGTTTTGATGCGTAGGTAAGAACGGTTCTTGCTAAGCCCGTAGCAGCCACGTAAAACTTGCAACAACAAAGTAGAGGACGTCTAACTTGTTTTTGCAGGGCATGTTGTGATGTGATATGGTCAAGACATGATGCTAAATTTTATTGTATGAGATGATCATGTTTTGTAACCGAGTTATCGGCAACTGGCAGGAGCCATATGGTTGTCGCTTTATTGTATGCAATGCAATCACCCTATAATGCTTTACTTTATCACTAAGCGGTAGCGATAGTCGTGGAAGCATAAGATTGGCGAGATGACAACGATACTACGATGGAGATCAAGGTGTCGCGCCGGTGAAGATGGTGATCATGACGGTGCTTCGGAGATGGAGATCACAAGCACAAGATGATGATGGCCATATCATATCACTTATATTGATTGCATGTGATGTTTATCTTTTATGCATCTTATCTTGCTTTGATTGACGGTAGCATTATAAGATGATCTCTCACTAAATTTCAAGATAAAAGTGTTCTCCCTGAGTATGCACCTTTGCCAAAGTTCGTCGTGCCCAGACACCACATGATGATCGGGTGTGATAAGCTCTACGTCCATCTACAACGGGTGCAAGCCAGTTTTGCACACGCAGAATACTCAGGTTAAACTTGACAAGCCTAGCATATGCAGATATGGCCTCGGAACACTGAGACCGAAAGGTCGAGCGCGAACCATATAATAGATATGATCAACATAGTGATGTTCACCATTGAAAGCTACTCCATTTCACATGATGATCGGTTATGGTTTACTTGATTTGGATCACGTGATCACTTAGAGGATTAGAGGGATGTCTTTCTAAGTGGGAGTTCTTAAGTAATATGATTAATTGAACTTAAATTTATCATGAACTTAGTACCTGATAGTATCTTGCTTGTCTATGTTTGATTGTAGATAGATGCCCCTTCTGTTATTCCGTTGAATTTTAATGCGTTCCTTGAGAAAGCAAAGTTGAAAGATGATGGTAGCAATTACACGGACTGGGTCCATAACTTGAGGATTATCCTCATTGCTGCACAGAAGAACTACGTCCTGGAAGCACCGCTGAAAGTGCAACTATCCCTAGGTGGTTTTGGTAATTCATAACAACATATAGCTCATTGAGCTAATGCTATTCCAAGATGATTATTTCAGGAAAGCTCAATGATTGGCATGGCATGGGTATGAAAGTGGAACCCTCAAAATGCTAAGGAAAAAGGATTGGCTCAAGCTCAAAAGCTCAAGACTCTTCATTTTATATTTTAGTGATCCAAGATCACATTGAGTCTTTAGGAAAAGCCAATACTATCAAGGAGGGATAAGGTGTTTCTTAATGAGCCTCTTGCTTCATGTGCTTAGTGATATGCTCCAAAAACCCTCAACTACTTTCCCATATCCACATATAACCTAAACCCTAAGGCAAACTTGGTCCTACTGATTCTTCCTATCCGGCGCCACCGAGTTTCACTTGTCATTAGCCACTGCCAAACCCTAGCAATTCGGTTCTACCGATAGGGATCTCGGTCTCACCGAGATGGGATTGCAAACTCTCTGTTTCCCTTTCGTAACTTTTCGGTCTCACCGAAAGAGCAAATCGGTCCCACCGAGATTGCAATGTAAATTCAGTGTTTCCCCATTGTAACTTTTCGGTCTCACCAAAAGAGCAAATCGGTCCCACCGAGTTTGCCTGACCAACTCTCTGGTTAGCTAATTACCAAATTCGGTCTCACCGAGTTTGTGTAATCGGTCTCAACGAGATTACGTTATGCCCAAACCTAACCATATCGGTCCTACCGAGTTGCATGTCAGTCCCATCGAAAATCTCTAACAGTCACTAGGTTTACATTTTCGGTCCGACCGAGTTTGTTGATTCGGTCCCACCGAGATTGGAAAACTGTGTAACGGTTGGATTTTGTGTGGAGGCTATATATACCCCTCCACCTCCTCTTCATTCGAAGAGAGAGCCATCAGAACACATACACCATTCCAACTCATATGCTTTGAGAGAGAACCACCTACTCATGTGTTGAGACCAAGATATTCCATTCCTACCATATGAATCTTGATCTCTAGCCTTCCCAAGTTGCTTTCCACTCAAATCTTCTTTCCACAAAATCCAAATCCTATGAGAGAGAGTTGAGTGTTGGGGAGACTATCATTTGAAGCACAAGAGCAAGGAGTTCATTACCTACACACCATTTGTTACTTCTTGGAGAGTGGTGTCTCCTAGATTGGCTAGGTGTCACTTGGGAGCCTCCGACAAGATTGTGGAGTTGAACCAAGGAGTTTGTAAGGGCAAGGAGATCGCCTACTTCGTGAAGATCTACCGCTAGTGAGGCAAGTCCTGTGTGGGCGATGGCCATGGTGGGATAGACAAGGTTGCTTCTTCGTGGACCCTTTGTGGGTGGTTGCTTCTTCGTGGACCCTTCGTGGGTGGAGCCCTGTGTGGACTCGCGCAACCGTTACCCTTTGTGGGTGGAGCCCTGTGTGGACTCTCGCAACCGTTACCCTTTGTGGGTTGAAGTCTCCATCAACGTGGATGTAGGATAGCACCACCTATCCGAACCACGGGAAAAACATCCGTGTCTCCAATTGCGT